>NW_020799095.1:2895938-2922280 GCF_003259725.1 Athene cunicularia
AGGCCCCCCCATCCAATGCCAATTATTGCAGATGTTCCACCACTAAAAACAAAACCAGCTTTTAAAAAGCTTGGACGTGCTGCAAAAGGCACCTGGCTCTCTTGCCACTGGGGTGACTAGATTTTCCAAGGTGACTATCCATCCCCCTTCCACCTAAAGCATTGCCCTGCCAGCTTAGCCTTTTCTTTTAGACATCAGCCACCTCCAGGCTGGGCTACGGTGGCACCTGGCATCCCAACGGGTGAGAGTCGGACAGAAGCAGTTAACTCTTAGTGCCATGATAAAGTCCAGAACAGAATGAATCCCCAGGTCAGAGTTTCCCCACAAATGCTTTACATGAGAGAAATGAGTTTTCACAGAGCCATGGCATGATTCTGCTTTTTTGGGTTGGATTTCCTAGGGCTTGTGAGATACAACCCTGTCCCTATGACCACACACGCTGCAGCAGGCTATTAGCATCCTTGCAACAACACGAGGTTAATTAAGTACACAGAGAGGATGTGAATCCACATCTTAAACAGCAACGGGCTGTGACTCCACGAGCTTCAGCAGAAGTCTCTAGATACCCAAGGCTGAGCTCCTCCAAGCTCAAACGAAAGCACAAGCCTTGGTGATAAAATGACAACTGTCAGATCAAATTTGGTCTCAAACCAACATTTTGAAGGAGTCGCTTGTTTTGTGGAATTTCACATTTTTCATTAGTCTTTTCAACATTTTTTTCTGTGCTGTTTCAAGTGTAAACACAGCAGCACATGATCCAGGAAGCAAACACATCCAGTTCTAAACAGAAAACTGAGTCTCAGCAGTCCAAAACAAGTCTATCTCCAAAGCAGTGCAGGACTGAGACTTGACTTAGCTTTCAGTTTAAACAATACCAGGTATTAGCAATGCATGGGAAAGGACTTCTTTCAATTTAACTGTAAATTCAACCTGACAGTGTCGCTTCAATAAAGAAAATTGCGTGGCCCACAAAATTTTAAGTCTGCAAATTAAAATCTAGTAAATAATCAGGTCCACCTGGTAAAGAGGGGAGGGGGAAAAAAAAAAACACAACCTGATTTCTCTATAGAAACACTTTCTAGTTGTCTGTACAGTAAAGTCTCACCTCTCCTCCCACTAAGATTTATGGCATAAATGATTATGCTCAAATTCTGCAAATGTTCAAGAGTATTTGATTCTCCTGAAAAATTCAGAGATTAAGACAAGATTTCTCTTAAGTCTTATGTAAATCTCTAGACACGTTTTTATAAATGCTAATGCTTGTAGCTACAGTCAAGCAAAGGTATAAGCAAAGGTTCACGGACTCAAAGCTTGCTGTGGTCATCCCACCTGCATGTGGTGCTGCAGTATGTTCTAACACCCATTATTTCTATTAGTCTCTTCTAAATCATCACTCATTAACAAATTCAGTGGGTAAATAAACTCTTTAGCTATGTGATGCATTATAAAACATAAATTTGCTTAGAGACTGCTTCCAATAATTAAAACTGGGTGGACGCTTGATTAAGAGAAGGGCAAAAGACCCTCCATGACCTTTTCCACCAAGCCCACACCATGCCAGAAGCACGGCAGCACCTTCCATTCCTTTGCCAGACTGTCAGCAAATGCTGCTTTTACACTTATTAAAGGCTCTCACCCTTCTTGCTCTCTAATATAATATAAAGGAATTTAATCCTACAGAAGCAGCAGATGGGCGAGGAGTTTCCAAAGGCCTAAAGAAACCGCAGGAAATGCCTGAGGCATTGGACTGAAGCATCATACTTCGCCCCAGCAAAAAAAGCTGTTGGCTGAAGATGGAGCAAGCTGTCCACCTACGCTGCATGGGGACAGGGGCTTGATTCTGGAGGAGACAAGGCAGCCTGCAGCCACCAAACCCTTCCCTTAAAGTTATCTGCTCAAGGAAGACCTTGACAGGAGTGAAACCATGAGCAATTCCATGCTCTAGCAGTCTTTAAAGGCTCAAATAACACCCACGAATCTGATCTAAACACCAACTGCAAACACCCAGCACTAAAACTGCCAACAAGAGAATGCAGTATGGCCAACAGACCAGTTTCTGGAGGCTCCATACACTGCAGATGAAAAGCAGATGTTAACAGGAAAGGAAACACTGATGCTCTTGTGATAATTGAATTTAAAAGTAGACAGACCATCAGTTTGTTTCGACACTGACAGATACTGGGCCACTTCAACCAAAAATGCTTGTGGTGCTGTCACTACCGTCTTTTTTTTGAGAAGGGAATCTCAATCCCTTAGAGCTGCCCTACCCCTGAACAGCCTAAAAAAGTAACTGGATGACTAAGGTGTCTTTGTGGTGCTCAAATGTAATTAATTTGCTGTTTTCAGCGTGCAACACACCGACGCTTGGAAATCTACAGTAAGTCACACACAGGGCAGTTTGCAAGGAAAGGATGTATATAGGAAGCACCTGGAGAAGGCCTTTTGTGTAGAAAAGGCAATCATAACTGTCAAACATTTACCAACAGGACAACAACTTAGCCCTGTTTGTACAGGACCACAAGCAACTCTGCCTTTTCCTTAGCAAGAGAAGAGGTGGTGTGGCTGCAGATCGGTATCTCTTACCTTGAGCTCCTTCCAGCTGTCGAGCAGCCTGGTAGCCAAGTCGCTCACATCCACAATTTTGTCTGTTTGTTCTTGGCTTCTCTCACTCTCAACATCGGATACACCTTCCTCTTCGTCTTGAGATGGTGTTTCCATCATAATGGGCTCTTCCAGCTTCGCACCATTGCTCTCTTTGACCTCTGCTTCCGGCTCAGCCTCCAGTTCTGCAGCTTGGGCTTTGCTGCTCTCCACTGGTGCTTCCACAGCAGCTTTGATCTCCTGCTGCTGCTGCTGCTCCTCTGACACCTCCATCGGGGTGTTCTCCAGCTGGTCCAGGTCCTCTTTGCCCTCCTTCCCTTCCAGCTCACTGGTTGTATCCGAGATAGCACTGTCCATGCTGTTTTCACTTATAATTTTCAGCCTTCGAAACACCAGCTTCTTAGGGGTGTCTGTGTCACCTTCTGTGCTCTGCTTGGTGGAAAGATCTGGTGTGTTGAGCGGCGTGTGAGCCCGTGAGGTGTTCTCACTCGAGTAGCCATCCCCTTCGCTGAGCTGCGGGACAGCAGTCTTGGTCTGAGCCCAGCGCTGAATAATAGGAAGCACTTTGCTCTCCTCCAGCATGTTCTTGGTGGGTATAGGCAGGAGCTCTAGTGTCTTCATAATCTAATGGCAAAGACAAAAAAAATGACATCGTTAGAGCCATTAGAATTTAAAGCTGTCTCCAACCTGCAACAATTTCCTTTTCTCCACAAGAGGTAACTCTGAAAATATCAGTATGATGGCAACAGGTCACGGGTTGGGGATAGCAGCATCCCTTCTCAAGGCTGAACTTCTGCTGAGAGCAAATAAACTGTGAGCGGGTGGCAAACAGTGAGCACAAGTATTTAGCAATTAAACTCATTTAGCAATTAGCTGCAATTAAACTGATTTCAAAGAGCTCAGACGCTTACAGTTGGCCAGACCCATTCCTAGAGAAATCAATACAACAGTTCAATACAATACAAGAAAGAAAACCTGATCAGAAGCATCAAGATACATCAGAAATCAAACAAGAAGAGACCAACCTAAAAAAGCTTGCAAACTAATACTGGGAAATCTTTTTCCTCGCTTGACAGAGGTGCCCTGTGCTGTAGCAGAAGTTGGAGCATTACCAGCTTCAGTGGGAGGGAGACAGGACCTATACCTTAAGCACAAAGAGAAATGGACAACTGAGGAGCTTCTTTCAGTCCTCCAAACCATGAGACAAAGTGAGCATCTCTGATACTGACAGCACTTCCAGCAGATTTAACCTTGCCAGAAAATGAGGCTGTTGCCAGCACCTGCACTCCCAGTACCACAACACTCTTCCAGTGCCCAACAAGGCAATCCCAGGAACAATTATCCTCCTTTGGACACTGGGAAACACCTGGAGGTACCAGGTGATGAAGCCAAGACAGTGCCAAAGACCACAGCACAGATGCTACTGTGTGGAGACCAGCCAAAAAGCTTGACCTCAACTGGGTTGTGTCCAAGGCCTGAGATGAAAATGAAGTTACTGAAAAGATCTTCAAAATCCTTTTACAAAACCTGTCAACGGGAACAGGGATCACGGGCACAGAAAGAAGCACCAAAAGTTAAACAAGCACAACCTTTTCAGGATCCAGCAAGTGACTTCAGCAACTTCTTTCCCAAGACCAGAGCCCAAATCCCTGTTTTTGAAACAAGAGACAGTCAGCCCTTCTACAGGACTTTTCAACTTGTCCACTTTCAAAACCAGCCCTCCAGGAGTGAAGGACAGATTTTATAGTATTACGCTAATTTCTGCCATGGGCATCTGATGGTCAAAAGATCTTTCTTAAAAACAATTACAGGTTTTTTTAAAAGGGGGGGGGGGGGAAAAACAGTGTGGTCTGGCCCTGTGACAAACCTCATCTGCACCTCAGTAAAGAATAATCTGGATTTTAAAAGAAAATATCCAATCCACAAAACCCCATCAAAGCTGACAGTGTATTATGACCAGATGCATTGAGTGGAGACGAAGCCACCACTACAACATCGATTCAGTTTCCCTCTTGAAGCTTGAGGGGAGCAGCTCTAGGTTTGTGATCAACAAGGCTGAGCACCTGAATCTATTCCAGGGGAAAACCAGTCTAACCTTAACTTGACCAATGATATCTCCAAAGCTAAAGGTCAAAGACAAGTTGAAGCTGAGCTACCTAGAAGCTCTGCAGTGCCACAGCACCTGTATATCAGGGATCAAGGTAAGCAGGCACTACATGTACAAAAATTAAGCCTTGAAACTCCCTCAGAGCATGGGATGGATTCTACCTCCCCCAAAGGAGAAACTACTGCAGTCTCAAAGGAGCTCAGCTCCTTCCTAAGAGTGGTTACTGCAACAGATTAACTCAGTCCTTGTAGATTTGGTCTCAAAAGATCTTTCTGTAGCCTCATGAGCAGTGTCCCTCCATATAGACACACAGGGGTGACGCACCATGGCAAGAGGAACATGACCCTGCAGCTGCCAAGCACTTCTGCTTGGGCTGTAAGTACTGAAAAGCCACATCACATCAGCAGGAGAGAAAACTGGAGGCACCCACTGGATCTGTGGCCTTGTACACAACGTACACGGCCCATCAGCAACAACATGCACTGCACAGCACGAGGCAGGTGAAGGATGGGTAGGTCTACTCAAACCCTACAAGCTCTAGATGAAGGATGGGTATGTCTACTCAAACTCTACAAGTCAGCAAGCTCTAACTTGACATCAGAGACCCCTAACCCAACGGCACTGAAGTTTTCCAGGTATTTACAGCCAAAACTTTCTCTAAGGAAGGATGGATGAAGATCAGGCGGTAGGAAGGGTAGCCTTCCCATAGGACACGCTGCTGAGTGTACAGACCTGCTCTCCCTCTCACCACCAGCACACAGGCACTTCAAGAGAAGCACAGAAGACATCTCATTAGACCTGGTATCGTTAGGCTCCAAAAACCTCACAGTACCCTCATCCCACCCCACGAATTGAAGGTTTACAAAAGCACACACACAGAGCTCTTTATCTTCTGATACCAACAGAGGGAACAGGCACCTTAACCCACAGTGGAGAAAGGCCTGAGTAGGACACAACTCATCCAGAAATGCTTGGAGAAAAACCATGCTGATCTAAGGAAGCAGGGTAGGGAGGGATTTTCACAGAATAAAGGTGAGTTCAGCAGAGGAGGTGCCCTGAGCTCTAGAGCTCACTTGGCTTCTGCTTTCTTGCTCGGGATGCAGGACCAGCTGTGCCTCTCCAAACTGCACAGCAACATACTTGTAGAAGTGTCTTTACTACAGGAACTTCCAGATGTCTTTTTGCATGCAATGCCACAGCACATATAAAAAACAGAGACATTCAAGTTCCAGCTCAGACTGTCAATACCTCAAAATCCCTGTGCGGTTCACTATGGACTAAACAGCAACGGCAATGATCTTTATGTCTGGCTCACGTCAGTAACTCAGAAATCTAAGAAAAACCACAAGAGCAAATTCTTTCCATGTATTACGGATTTCCCTTAAGGCAGAAGTTTAAGGCTGTAGTTCTGAGGATACCTGCAGTTTCTTTTCACGAACATTTGGCACATAATATGTATTAAAAAAAAAAGAAAATCATCGTGCCTCTGAGTAATTAGCAGTGCTGCTAGGAAAGCTTCAAACCACTGACCTCCAGCTGCAACTTCAGATTGTTGGCAGTGCTTCCCCTCCCATCGCCCAGCTCCGTCATCCAAATCCAGAGGAGAGACAAGCCGTGACACTCCAGGAAGGACTTCAGGCAGGACTGAGAATGCGTGTTCTGGACAAGCCAAAGTTTTGAAAGAGTGCATGGGAATGTTCAGAGACTTACAGGCAAAAAAAAAAAAAACCAACCCTTTGATTTGCAGAGGCTAACATGGCTAACTGCTCAACTGGGCTGGTGTTTGTTACCTGTCAGACTCACTGCACAAGCCAGAACCAGGCCCCTGCCAAGGATCAGCACACCTAATGTCATTTAAGTGGGCATAACTGCTGGGTTAGAAGCAGTAACACATGCAGCAGAACTGTTATAACCATTACCTGATGTACAGCTCATGCTGGGGAATCAAACTTAACAATAATGGATTGCATAGAAAACTGGCTGCAGCTCATCTGCACTCAGCCAGAGGTGAAAACACAGGATAATTTTGGTGATAAGACAGCTGTCGTTTTAAGCTGACAAACGACTCATTTACTCTCTAAACCCTTAGGTACAAAGCATTTATTTGCTTCCAGAAATGGGTGTTTTGCATCTCCACCCAGGCCAAGTTCCACCAAATATCAAACAAGCAAAGGGTGGAGATGACACATGATCCAGAAAGCAAGCGGAACAGCCCAGCTCATGCTTGGGATGCTTCCCTCCCTTCCTCTAAGGAGAGCTCCAAGGACATTGCTTTAACAGGATGTGGATCCCTCCCCTGCAGCTGGGTCCTCCTTACCTGGATGAGTTTGAGGCAGGTGAGCTTCTGCTCCAGCGTTTCAATCCGAACCATCAGCCGGGACAAGCTGAGAACTTGGTTTTTATCAGAGAGACCCTCTCCATTCTCCAGCAGTGCTTCCAGCTCCCCATCCACCTAACACAGCCAAAGGAAACACAACTCACAGGTCATGTCAGGCTCATGCCACCCTACATGATGGCAGAGATAATCCATTCCCATGGCTTTGAGAGCCCAGAAAAGCCTCTCCCGAGCAATTTGCCCATATGGAAAAGCAGCCTGGATTTGATTTGACAGAATGTACTTGGGTTTCTTTCATCTGGCTTAATTTGGTGGGTTTTTTAAGACCTCAAATCCTGCACAAGAGCACACTGCTCCCACCAGTTCTGTCCATCCTGGGGACAGAGGGCAGCTAGTCCTGCTCCTGGCTGGCACACACACAACAGGCAGGAATCTCCTGACTCTCAACATCCATTTCCCCCTAATGAACAGCACGTTTTAGATGTACACATCTGTCTCTGCACAGAGGAAATTCCAGGTGCGTGCACCAAAATACTCCCAGTCACAAGAAAACAGATGTGCACTAAGAGATTATCTTTAATTGCAGACAGATTTACTTCTTTAAATACCTAAGGAGTATTTATAATCTTTACAACCAGAGATACATTCCTCTCAACACATACACCAAAATACCAACATTTGTAATTTAGCCTACTGCTCAGTGCCACCAGTTAGCATTTTAAAGCACCTTATAAATGACTTATAAGTAATTTCTGGGCTTCCTGACTCTCCGATACAGTAAATAAAAATGAAGCTGGCACTTGTAAAGGTAGCTTCTCCCAAAAGAACAGGTAACAAATTTTATCTGTACGAATCTTCAAGGACAGAACAATTACATCTTGTAGGAAGCAAAAAGAGCCTGTGCAGTTTCTCACAACAGCCTGCACCCAAGGAAAAACTCCTTTTGACTGCTTTGCACAGTTTCCTACATCTACCCTGTGAACCAACCCCTGCCATTCAACGTGGGGAGAAAGTTCACAGAACCACTCAAGGAAGATTACATGCGTGAAAAGCTATAAAAAGACTAAAAAAAAAGTCTGGATTTATGTTACGTATTTCATTCACATCCATCTGCAAACACAACTGTAACTGAAGTCAGCACAAATAAGACACATGTTCATACAAGTTCCTCCTGGAAGCTGACTTGCCTCTAGGCCAAAGCAATTAAGAGATTCAAATTTCACATCCCAGCCTGGAGATGGGAAACATCTGCAACCTTTCAGCTGTCAAATTTCAGGTAATGTCCTAAATGGCAAAGCCAGTATTGCCCATCTTTCACCGACGTTTAAAAATCACGCAACACAATCCAAATTTTTAAAACCACATAGAATTTATGCTTTTTAGGAGCAGGCAGTATTGATGATCAGACAGTGTATGTGTGAAAGTCCCTCTCTGGTAGGACTTTGTGCTAAGCCAGCAAAAAATAATACAGATTTAACTAAAGCTCCAAGAAAGCAGAAGTATTGAGGGCCCCTGTGAAATAAAATTAACAAATACATCTATGGAAAAGACTAAACCTTGAGGTCATCAGGAGTCAACACAGAAGACAACTATAGGAGTGACCTGAAGATTCACACAGAAAGGATCATGCCCACGGTCAACCCTTGGTTGCTGTTACTCTTCGAAATAAATTGAGACACACATGCAAAGGAGAATCAGACTCACCGAGTCCTTCTTACGGGAGCGCTCCTTCTTCATTTTCCCTCCAGCAGCTCGGATGCTGACCCTGTTCTCTCCTCCCAGGTAACCCCGGCAGTTGGCCGAACCACAGAAACATTTCTGAGCCTCTTTGCTGTTGGCGGGCACAAGCAACAGAGCAGTTTAATAACCCATCAACTGCACCCACAGCGAGTTATTTTTCCAAATTCTTAAGTGCATTCTCAGAAGAAAGGGACAAGAACTTCTCTACATGGCAAGGCCTTTCTGGCCACTGAAAATTCAAACAAAATCTTTATTTCTTACATAGCTACCATGATCCTGTGTTGTCTCAGCTGAGCTTCACTTCCAGGCTCTTTGTAGGTTAAGAACCAGAAATGAAAAGGTGAGGCTCTTGAGTCTCCTCACTTCTTACCACACATTGCAATCGATATATTAATTTTTCTGATGAATATATAAACAAGATTATATATTCATTAGGAAAAAGGCTTGCGTTTTATACCTCAAAGCAGAATAAAGCATGGGCTGTGGATTCATGGAAGTAGCAAGATTCGGGTGGAAGATGTTTGTTTGCATGGATATACAGCCATGGAGAGCAGAAGAGATTGAAATTACATTATATTCAGGCAATATTTCGACAAAGCCTCTGTATTTTCTACTTCGCACACCACAAATTTTAAACTATACACCACAATTGCTTGGGAGAATGGGTTTTTCTCTTGAAATGTGCATAACCCACTGGAGGAATGTGGCTCTGCTGTACCAGCAGTAAAAACCAGGGAAGCTCAACTGCAGGATCTTCTGTGAAGCAGAACGTGAGTTCAGTAAGGATGCCCAAGAGATAAGAGATGAAAAACTCCAACTGAACTCAAATATGTGAGATATTAAAATGGAACAATACAGCAAAATGATTCTCCATCAGAGAGGCCCTAACAGGTCCATAACATGAAACCCTAATAATTCTGAGTTATACAGATAAAAATAAAATCATGGTTATACAGACTGCATATTACATGACATTGCCTTCCTACAAGTTTGCACCAGAAAACTACATGACAGCATCCGACACTTTAGCACAAGTAACTTTGTAATGCAACTGAAAATGCATTTTTGATTCATCTGCATTAAGAAAAAGCCATAGTGTTGCATAAGGCCAGATCCAGAAAGTGATAAAACAAGAGGGAACGGCTTTAAACTGCAGCAGAGGAGGTTCAGACTGTATGTTAGGAAAAAATTTTTCCCAGCAAGAGTGGTCAGAGACTGGAATAGGCTGCTCAGAGAGGGGGAGAGTCCCCATCCCTGGGTGTGTTTTAAGGGTCGTTTGGATGAGCTGTGGGGGGATGTGGGGTAGGGGAGAACTTTGTAGAGTTGGGCTGAGGGTTGGACTCGATGATCCCAAGGGGCTTTTCCAACCTGAATAATTCTGGGATTCTGTGAAAAGGAAGAGACACTCCTTGAACCACTGTATTCAGTTAAAAAAATCTTAGGGATTATAAAACGGATCTGTAATTAATCCCATAATTACATGTTGCTTCAAGCCTGTCAGATGCTATTTTGTGCTAATCACAATAAAGAGAGGGAAATGCTTCCCCATACACCTGGACAAGCAGTAATATAAAAATATTAGGCTCAGAGGGGAGCCAAAGCCTACACTGAAACTTGCACACCTGCACTTCTGGAGTCGGACAGGAAGAGTGCTATCTGTTCGGGTTTTACAGCTCTGCAAGTATTTGCAAAGTCATAAAACAGGGGTGGGTGGGGAAGAAGAGGCATTATTTTAGAGTACTGCAAAGTCTGGAGCTTGGGTAATTAATAATTAGACAGAGGAAAGAAAGAGTCAAGATAATTATCTGGGAAATTTCCACTGGGAAAGATGGTATAAGGTGGAATAAAAAGGCAATAATGTGACACTGGAAAAGACATATTAAATCAATGAGAAATTCTTCTCCCAATCTCTTGTGTTAGAAATGGAAGAAACTTTATCCAGGCAGCTTTTCATACAGTGGAATTCCAGTTCATTTACAACTGCTCTATTAGACGAGGCTTTGCAATGGTTTCCTTCAGCAGGTTTTATTTTTCACTACAACATCACTCACAAATCCCCACTTTCAGCAGCTTAAGCAGAGGGAGCTGAAACGTACCCGTATCTCTGGAACTGGTAATCAAACGTCAGCTCTGAGCCTGATGGGACTAGTTTGGTGGTGAAAAATCCAACTCTGAGCTGCCCATTCACAGTCCACTAAAGCAAGGAAAAAACAAAATTACGACAGTTATTACAAAAGCCAGACTTGACTCTGGTTTTGCTTTAAATTAACAAAGCTAATCCTTCAAATATAATCACTGATAAATTTAAAATGTGCTAACTGGCTCAGCAGAACTTGCCCATTTCAAATGTAGCTGTTTCAATTTCACTAAGTTACAACAACCAAAAAAAAACAAAAACCCAAAACAAAGAGACGTAAAGGAGAAATGCTTTTCACTCTGAGCTTGCTAAGTCGCAAGGCAGTGGAAGTGAGAAGCTTTGATCCAGCAGTTTACCTTTTGTGTCTCACAGTTTGGTTCACAGCTGTGGTTCATAAAACGGGAGCAGTTTCCTTTCTGGGTAGCATCAATTATCTGAAAAGAAAAGAAACAACAAATGCAGAGAAAGAGCCTCCCTCCACATCAGGCAGAAATACAAAGCAGCACAGCAACAACCACCACACATTCAAACACAACCCATGTAGAAGTCACCACGCTTTTCCCTGCTCCAGCTATCAACTTTATTTGGTTCTATAATGGTGTGAAGTGCACCCAAAAAATGAGCACTAAGCAACTGGTACATGATTCTTAGTTTTTATTGCAGGTTAATAGAGAGATCTTCAGCTGGGTGGGGAATCCTGGATTTTTAATATGTTTCTGACCCTCTGATACATGGTACGATGATCATGAGGGCAAACTGCCACAGGCATCATACTCGAATAGAAACCTCTCCTCCTGGATCACTGCACCCTCCCTTTTATAGCTGGGAACGCTCCTCTGTGCCCCCTTGTGATCACATAAAAATCCCACGGCAGCTACAAAAATTGCTTACTGGGGAAAAAAAACAAAAAAGCACTCTTGACTATTTTTAGCTCATTTACTATAAAGCTACCCAGACCCAAAAAGTTTTGACAGAAGAGACAAGCAGAATATGATATTAAACTGCTATTTATACACTTTGTTCTCAGCAAGGGAGGGCCCGTCACCCAAGGTAAGCAAGGCTACACGCTCTGCGTTGCAGCTTCACGTTCCCACAGAGCCGAAGTAAAGATGAGGAACTTGTGGTATATAAATACTCCAATGACAGTAATCCTGCACGTAGGGACTCCACCAGCTAAAAGTGTACCGATTTAATATAGTTCTGGGAGAAAGGGAAAAAAAGAAACATGGTTTCTTGGTGTGTCTTCTAGACTGGCCTGCTTGGGCATCCAAGAAGGTTGAGTTTGGCTTAAAGCATCTCCCCAGGCTGGGATGGGTTCTATCCCACAGAGGTTTGCTCGTGTGAAAGAGATGGGCTATACTCCATCTTCCTTGGGAGGACAATTTCTCCTCTCCAAGGACATTAGGATAGAGTTAGGCTACCAGACTTCTGTGAAACCAGGTTGAAACTGAGCAATGGGTTTAAAAAAAAAAAAAAAAAAAAAAGGTACGACAAGGCAAAGCTGGCCAAAGTTTCCTTTCCTTAGGAAAAAAATTCTAATAGATTCAGGACGTTGCTTAGTAGGTTCACAGGGAGTTGGTGCTGGATGTAACAAAGCCAGCCTCCGCAGAAGCCAAGCACAGCAATCACACTGCTCACCTCATCATTCTTCAGGGCCATGAAATAATAGTGAATGTTCTTGTTCCGGGCATATTCCTTCACACGAGCCTTGAACTCTTTATGATCCAGCACTTCTCCACAATACTCCAAGACAAAAGTGTTGCTGCAAAACCCAACAGGAAAAAAAGCATCACTCTGCAAGCAAGGAACACCAAGGAACAGAAAATAACCACTATTGAGATGGGCTCTCTGAATACAACTTGCAGCCTGGTCATCCTGGTGGTGTAGCTATGATTATTATATGCTTTACTGTCAGGCAATTCTGATTATTATTTTATGCTATCACACAGGTAGGTATATGACAGCAAAAAGCCCAGACACAAAAACAAAGCTCCCCTTCAAGCAGGTTTTGTTTTGTAAAAGAACAAGACCTTGTGGGTGATGTGAAGAGGAAAATAAGGAGCACTGAGGTAAGGTGCTGGCAGGTGGTTTTCCTCAACTGAAATGGAAAGCCTGTCTGCACCTTGCCGGTCAGGTGGATGAAATGCAGGGTCAATAAAATATCCTTTTTAGATGTAGAAAATATGAATTTAAAGGCAGAGATGGACAAGAATAACTAGTTACCCCTACAGAATCACAGAATCAACTAGGTTGGAAAAGACCTTGAAGATCATCTAGTTCAACTAGCACTGACAGTGTCCAACTCCACCAGATCCCGCAGTGCTGGGTCAGCCCGACTCTTCAACCCCTCCAGGGATCCCGGGGACTCCCCCCCTGCCCTGGGCAGCCCATTCCAACGCCCAACAGCCCCTTCTGCAAAGAAATCCTTCCTCAGAGCCAGCCTGACCCTGCCCTGGGCAGCTTGAGGCCATTCCCTCTGGGCCTGGCGCTGGGTCCTTGGCTCCAGAGACTCATCCCCCCTCTCTGCACCCTCCTGGCAGGGAGTTGCAGAGGGCCAGGAGGTCTCCCCTCAGCCTCCTCTTCTCCAGACTGAACCCCCCCAGTTCCCTCAGATGCTCCCCATCAGACCTGTGCTCCAGACCCTGCACCAGCTCCGTTGCCCTTCTCTGGACACGCTTGAGTCATTCAATGGCCTTTTTGGGGTGAGGGGCCCAAAACTGAACCCACTCATCGAGGGGCGGCCTCACCAGTGCCGAGCACAGGGCTCAGATCCCTTCCCTATCCCTGCTGGCCACGCTGGTGCCGACACAAGCCAGGATGCCACTGGCCTTCTTGGCCACCTGGGCACACTGCTGGCTCATGTTCAGCCAGATGGAAATCAACACGCTCAGACACCAACCGACTGCACTCTGCAGCACAGCCAGGCTTTAAACCCTCCTGTCTTCTAAGATGCATTGTGATACAGCTTTCTTGATACTTCTTCTGTTTCCCTTTGCTTATTCTCACCCTGAATCCTTCAACTCTTCTCTTGTGCTTAACCAGGAGAGCACCAGGAAAGCAAAAGCTCCTGCCCAGCTCCACCTGGACCAAGCATTCCATGTTTTGGGCAGGTATCACTCACCCCATGTCCTTCCCAGTATTAATCCCAGCCCCTCGTGCAGTACTGTGGTGACCTTCCAGCCCACATGTGTCAGTGACACCCATCTTCCCCCACCTCCATGTCCACCAGTAAAAGGTTCAGCTACACTAATCTGTTCCTTCAGATTACACAGCTGGATCGTTCTCCTAGATGCCTCCCCAGCCTGCATTTAGCAGATACCAACATGAAGGTGTCAGCAGTGGTCTTTCTGATGACCCACTCCTTATTTAGGTTAGCTACCTTCAAACTCCCAACCACAAAACTCCAAGTCTGGGAAACAGGGGTACGGTGGCAGGATAGGAAAGAGAGCCAAGCTAGAAATATGTCTGAACAAACCCACATCAGGTGGGAGAGGTCTCCTTCTGGGTGGGCAACCTCTCCACCCTTGGCGGGATTTTTGACTGTCCACAGACTGTCTTCTGGTGGGATGACCACCAAGGGGAGGTTGCCTTCTCTCAAGACAAGCTTTAGCTCTGTAGCAATGTTCTGTCAGATCGCAAATCTCTCTCCAAACTACAGCTTTTTACAATAGCACACTCAGAAACAACTCCAGTCAGCCCCAGACTTAAATCACTGTATATCCAAATCCCTCAACATACACACAAACCAACTGCAGTAGATACTTTTGCTGTTCTTCCTGATTTATTTACCTTCTTACCCAAGATGGTCTTCACAGTTATCTCCTCCTCATCTTTCTCAACGTTCCTGATCACAACCCACTTAGCAGACACAATGCTTACTAAACCTCCAGACCTTGTCTTCAAAAGAAACTCCTAAAATTTTATATAAAACTGGACCTGATATTTCCATACAGGGCAGCAGCACTGCTTCAGTCCCCGTCGCTACCACTTCCCTGGGCACATGTTATTCCACACACAATAAGACAGTGCTCTTGCACAGGTTAGGTCCAGCAGCACCACAGACTCCCCAGGTTATCTGGCAAATCTGGGAAAATCTGGAGCCAGAAAATGGCACGATGATCACCCTCTACTTTGATACAGTTGCTGTGCAACAGAACAGTGATGGAGAGCGCTCACTTAATGCTGTTATCTTTTACATAAACACAGTGTGAAGGCACTCTTGGTTAAACATATTGGGTTGAAAACACAGAATTGTTTTCACTGCATTTTAGATAACTTGGCATATCTCCCTAAAGCGATCAAAACTCTTCCCTGTTTCTTCCTGTAAATTAGTCTCATATATTCAATATAGCAGTAAAAAAACTCTGCTGTAAGACCTATAGCTTTCTTAAGTGTCAGAAACATTGCTGGATTCCTCAGCAGAACTCTTCCTCTTTAACAGAAAGAAAAAAAAAATTAAAAAAAATAAATGAGTTTCCACGGAAACTCACTAAAATATCCAGAGTTACAGAAAATCTTTGCACAATTAAGTGCAATTGTCTTGAAGCTCAGTCTTTGCCACACTTGAGACTAAACAGACTCACCAGGCCCATCCCACAGCCTTTTGAGATGACACTGCTTCCCCACAGCAAGACACTCCAGCAATTTCTTCAGCAAGGTCTGGCGTTCATCTGCAGAGCAGCACAACCAACTTCGGCTCACCCTGCATGGATCTAAAAGGACACCCACACCTACACGACCTACACACAAACAGTGAGGCCTGAAACTGGGGGAGAAAAATCCACCCAGGTTTTGCTAGCCATAGGAGCAGGTCAGCTCACCGCAGCCACTCCAGCAGCTCTCTGAATGTCCTCACTCCTCTCTCTTCTCTCATGGCCTCACCTAAAGCTCTTTTTACTGCTGGGAGTATAAGAAAGCACTGGCTCAGCAAGGCAAAAGGCAACTCCTTGACCTACCCTAGAGGTAAGAAGGCATTCCTATCTCATACCTGTTCCTTGCACCCACACCTAGAGAGCAAAATGTACCCAGCACTACTCCTCTTCCCAGCCACTCTCACTTTTTGAGTGCAACAGTCTCCAGACAGGACTGTAATGCCAAAAATATCAGCATCCATCCTGCTGCCAACAGGCTCAAACACCACACAACCCCTGCATTCAAGTCCCACCAGCTCCTCTGTGCCAGGGAGTGTCAACAAAGGCACCAATCCAGGCACAATGGGCAAATAACACCTGGCTTTAGTGAAAGAAAGACGAGTCAAACCCAGACTCAGATCTGTAAGCAGGGCTGATCCCAAACCACCATTCAGAAGTACTAACAACAGGCTAATGAGGGGAGAAAGATCCCCAGGGGATCTTCATGCTGTCCAATGGGGAGAAGGACTCAAAGAAGAGAGTAAGTCTTGCAGTGGTGGGAACAGAAGAGACACAACCAGAGTGTGTGCTCCTCTGACACCATATACTGGGGACAGAGAAAGAAGGGAAGACAGATTAAACACAAGATAAAACCACAGCAAGACTGTCAGAAATCCTAATGAGAAGAGGTGACAGCAAAACCAGAGTGCAAAATCTAAAGTGCAATTAGTAAGTGCCAATAACTAAGAGGGACACCTGACAGAAGACAAGGCCAACATACGGAGCTGGAAGAACATCAGCAAATCTACTAATGTCAGTGAAACTAAGAAAATGCAAGCAACTTATTTTCCCTTCATGAGGGAGTAAAATAGCACGAGGACGTCATTTGAAGAGCAAAGGCTTACGATGGCAGATCTTTGGCAGCTCTCAGCCCCCAGCCTTTCTTCTCAGTGAGGATCACTTCAACATCTGCATGCTGCTTCTTCTGGAAGCGCCTGTTGGAGCAGTAGTCACCATTTGGGCACCTGGAAGAACTAAAGGAAGGAAATGGAACAAATCAGTTCCCAGCAGGACAACAGTGATAACAGAAACAGCTCAGATGGGAAAAAGATACCAAGGAACCATAATAAATTCAGTGTAAAACCTTCAAGCGTGTTTTGCTATAAAAAGCACAACCATCTGACTGTCAACATGCAAATGCAGACAATTTATTTCTGGAAGGTAAAAACATTCGGAATGCGAATGCTGCTACACTTCGATGTCGTACATTTGCATTTCTGAGTTCCTCCAATCACACTTCTGCGGGACTAGAGTCAAGGCTGAGGAGCAGAAGGCTCCAGGCATTTGTAGCAGGTTTTAACAGGAGGCTGCTACAGTCCAGCCTCCTGTAGAAGATCTAAGGTCAGATTTCAATGCTGGTGTGTAGGTCCTGAGGATCACTCCACACCAGCCAATGAAACAGGAGCCAGCAGTGTGCCCAGGTGGCCAAGAAGGCCAATGGCATCCTGGCTTGTGTCAGCACCAGCGTGGCCAGCAGGGATAGGGAAGGGATCTGAGCCTTGTGCTCAGCACTGATGAGGCCGCCCCTCAATGAGTGGGTTCAGTTTTGGGCCCCTCACCCCAAAAAGGCCGTTGAATGACTCGAGCGTGTCCAGAGAAGGGCAACGGAGCTGGGGCAGGGTCTGGAGCACAAGTCTGATGGGGAGTGGCTGAGGGAACTGGGGGAGTTCAGTCTGCAGAAGAGAAGGCTGAGGGGAGACCTCCTGGCCCTCTGCAACTCCCTGACAGGAGGGTGCAGAGAGGGGGGACGAGTCTCTTGAGCCAAGGACCCAGCGCCAGGCCCAGAGGGAATGGCCTCAAGCTGCACCAGGGCAGGGTCAGGCTGGCTCTGAGGAAGGATTTCTTTGCAGAAGGGGCTGTTGGGCGTTGGAATGGGCTGCCCAGGGCAGGGGGGGAGTCCCCATCCCTGGAGGGGTTGAAGAGTCGGGCTGACCCAGCGCTGAGCGATCTGGTGGAGTTGGGAACAGTCAGGGTGAGGTTCATGGTTGGCCTGGAGGAGCTTCAAGGGCTTTTCTGTGAAAATGAGAGCGCACAGACAGGCCACTGCCCAGGGAAATCTGGATTATTTGAGGGACTCCCAAGTCTTTCACAGACAACACTGCCCAAGTCTGGCAACTCCTCTGGAACTCATCCTCTGGAAATGCTACTCACCACTCTATCATGAGCAGGCGATTGAGACAGTCTTCTCCACAAGCAACCTCCCCCTGAGCTCGCTCTTCTTTGGAGAGAGGAGGGCATTCGCATAGCATTCGCTTAATATCCCGGTGAGATTTGTTCTTCTTCCTGTTGAAGATAAGTCGTTGAAATACAGGTTAGACTGCAGCTGCGTATGGAAATTACTCCTCAGTCTTTATCAGTTGTTACTGGAGGAAATGAACTCATTCTCCAGAACCTCGACATATGGATTGATTACCTTTGGATAACCACAAAAAGGTACCACAGACACTCAATTTGTTTTGAGCAGGAGGGGATGACTTTCTGATCATGAAAGATGATTTCTCAGAAAGACATCCCAGGATATTTAACTTTTTTTCCTTTTCCTCAACATCCACAATCCAATTTTACTTTAGATGTGGGCATGCACACGCACCTACACCCAGAGGAAGGACTAAAACTCTTTCATTTTGTTGTACAAATAAAGAAAGCAATTTCCAGAAACTTCAGTCCTGCTCCTTCTAGACAGAGGATTTCTCACCACATAGCACAACTTCTAACGTTTAATTTAAAAGGATGAACTTTGATCAGCATCTCACGAAATACTATATTCTGTGTAATCACATCTAATACTATGGAGACAATCTCCAGAGATCCCTTCCAATCTCAGCTATTCTGTAATAGTCCATTTGGTTTCGCTGATGCAAAGGCCAGGAGAAAACCTATATTCTGAAATATTAACATATAAACCATTAGCTGAGCACATGTACCATTTTAAAATAGCTTGCTTTTAAAAAAGCAAATTGGAGGGTTTAGCTACTTAAACCTCTGATTTACAGTCAGGTAAAATTGTAAAAAACAAGAAAACTGTAGTTACAGAAAAAGGTAGGGCAACAAAGGCATCTATTAATTGGTATTTTAGTTGCCATGAGACAATTAGCAAAATGCTTTGGAGCATGTATCCCAGCAAGACAAAAAAAGGCAGAAGAAACAAAACTTGGATTGAAATAAATAGGTTCAACCTGCGTGTAAACGGTTGATATTCAGACTCTGAATCAAGAATATCTTTTAGAACACATTTATTAGACAAAAAGCCATTTGAGTGAACAAAAGGCACGGCAAAGCCTTGAGTGTTGAGAACCCAACACCTGAGGCCCAACACAGGTTGACACTGGCCCACGTGAAATGTGTCCCCCACTCCCTAAGCTGGTGCCAGGCCAGGTGCCCTCGCTGCTATGAGCACTGGTGCTCAGTACCCAGGGGTCTGGCAGGAACACCGTTACTCAACCACCCTTGAGGAACCACGAGATTAAAAAGTACCATGAAGTTAAACAGGCATAAATCATCAGGAGGCCTTACCACAGACTGTGCCAGCAATAAGAATTGGTTACAAGCTCGTAAGGAGCTCTCACCTACACATTAAAGCCAGAGCAAGTATTTTTTTGGCAAGGACAAAGGCAGCTGAGGCCTGAAGTGATACACTTACTAATAGATTGTTTTATTTTCCAGGGATTATATCCTGTTCAACATTCCAATGCAAAAAGGATAAGGATAAACTGCAGCCAACACCTCTGATACTTCAAATTACAGTCTATTAGATCTAAAATAACTCATCTGAGATGACAAATAATTACATGCAAGTAACCAAAGCCTCTGGAAACACACTGTTTGTCCAAAACCTTTCCCACACCCAGACAGATTTCCCTGTGTCTTTGGAAAGGGAGTGAGCTGGTATCTGGAGACGCTAAACCAAGAAGATCTGGCAAGCCTAGAGGTGATGCTGCTACACTGCTCTGGGCTCTAATGCAGCTGTACCAACTTTAGATAAACAGTGGACAATAGAGAATAAAGAAAAAAGCTTGGAAAAAAAGCATTAATTAGTCTTACAAACTACCATGGGTACAATAATAACATGTTTACTTGGCATTGATGCCAGTATTCCCACATGTGCAAGTCCTGCCTGATGGCCAAATCAACACTAGACAAAGGGGATGCTTCAAGATGACAGAGAGTATAAATAAATCATCCTCCCACCATATCCCCCCATCTTTCACCTCCTCTCATCACCAGGGTCAATCTGGGCCCAATTGGAGGTTTGTTTAGAAAAACAGACCCAGGGAGGGGTTAAACACTTGCCCAGCATAATCTCCTTTAGGAACAGCTTTGCCAGATGTAGGGAATGCAACATTCCACACACACCCCCCTCCAAATTATGCTAATATGGCCATTAAAAAAAAGCTATCACAGACTCAAATGCAAGTTAAAATCTAAAATTGCTATAGGGCAGGGAAAAAACAAAGGGTAAAAAAAAAAAATCAAGTTACCTTTCTGTCAAGTATACATTCTCCTCAATAAGGTCAAAGTAACAGGGCATCTTCCCTTGCTTGGCAAACTCCTTCCAGCGCTGGGGGTCTCTGAAGTCGTCCATGATACACAACCGACCCACCATGGAGGAGTCCTGTGGCGCAGACTCCACTTGCTCCCCCCCCTCCAGTTTCTCCTTCTTCTTGTCCCTCAAGTCCATGTCACTCTCAGAGTCACTCTCCAACTCTGGGCGTCTTTTTTTTGGTGGACCTCGTTCTTTCACATCATTTTTTTCCAAAACCTTTACCTCCTCCTTCTTCTCCCCGCCAGGCAACGACTCCTTGGTGGAATTGCTGCTGATCTCATGTGCCTGCACTGAGCCTTTTTCTTTCTGACCGGGCATCTGGCATTTACTGGAAGGGCTGGGAAAGTGAGGCTTGCAATCATCATCCCAATGGTCATCCTCTTCGTACTCCTCGTGATCCTCTGTTAGAGAATCCGGTACTTGCCCTTGAATTCGGTCGTAATTAACAGCAGGTCTACTAGCAGACCTGGCATCCCAATAACCGTTGCCTTGCCAGTAACTCTGAGAGCTGCTGTACACCCCTGAGCCTGGCTGGTAAACGTAGCCCGAGTAAACACCAAAGCTGCTATCTGGTTGTTGGTAGGTGCTACTGGGCTTCTCTGGTTGGGAAAAGTCCCACCCCAAACCACCCATATCCTCTGCTGTATGAAAACCATCCAGCCTGGAAAAGTCTCCGAGGCCAGACTGGTTAAGCCCACCCTTCCCTTGTCTACTGTCTGGCTTGGAAGAGCTCATCTGGTGTCGGGATTTATCACTGCTCTCAAAACTCTCTGGCAGACAAAATGGCTGCTCATCTTGTCGCCCCATCGGCCTACCAGCAGACATCAGCTCCTGCAACGTTGTTCTCTCATCCAGGCTGGGTTTGGCGTGGGAGTCTGCCGTTAGGTCTGCCTGACTCGTGCTGTCAACGCCGTCGCTCTGAGGCTGGCATGCATCCGTCCGCAGCTCCTCCGTCTCCTTCCTGCTGAGCTCGGTGGAAGTTGCCAGGCTTTTCTCCATCCCTCTAGGAGAACATCTGTTCTCTGCTTGTGGGCCACCTTTACTCACCACATTCTCTGACCTCTCTTCGTAGTAGGGTCTACTGGGCTCAGGTCGCTCGTCGTCCCAGTGGTCAGAGAAGCGTCTGCTGCCCTGGATACCCCGGAACGCACCAGGGCTGCTCTCCTCCATCACAATACTCGAGTTCTTTGGCACCACCACAACAGACTGCAGCCGTTTTGGTGGCACGCTGTCATCCGAATCCGAGTCCTCTGTGTCACTGTCCTCACTGCCCCCCTCGCTGTCGCTCTCCCCCGTGTCAGAGTAATCACCATGGCCAGCGGGAACAAATTCAGCGGCGTTGCCGCTGCTGTCACATGTCGGGGCTTGAGTTACCATCTCCATTTCTTCTGCGGTGACAACGACATCGCAAGAGGGAAACAAGGCATCTGGAAAAGCCGAAGCCACCAAGGGCTCGTTTCCCTCGTCCCTCTCGGCCAACACGTCAGGACACAGAACTCTCAAATCATCCTGCCCAACTTCCTCGGTGGAAACAGCACTTTCCTCCACCACCTCTCGGACACGGCGCTCCAGCGGCGCTTCTGAATAATACGAATGTTCATCTTGGAAGGACAGTTTGCCTTTTGCTGAACCGAGGTCAACACGTGGAGCATCCAACTCGAGGGTCTCTTCAGCTTCCGAGGGCTGAAGCAGCTCCTGAGGTCCATCCGGCGGCGGCATATCCCATTTGGAAGATACACTTTCCTCTGGCATGGGGGGTTCCAACCTGAGCCTCGGGGAAGAGCCGTCCTGGGAGGGATCTCTGCTCAAGCTCTCTGCCATCAGGCTGATTTTATGGGCAGAGTGACTGTGCTCATCATCACCAGCAGACTTTGAGTGCTCATCCTCCGTGCTCTCATAATCACACGTAACAGTCTGTGGCTCCACCTGCATGTCCAGAAAAGCCTCAGACGTAACTTTTAAATCCGCTGGTTCTGCTTCAATCTCCACTTCCGAATGATACAAAGCAGGGGTGGCGTCATCTGAAATGTAGCAAAAAAATGGCTCTTTGGTTTTGTCGCACGGAGTCACCTGATCATCCAGCTTTTGAAGTAGAGTTTTAGTAGGATCTACATTCACCATGGGAAAAGGGGTGGCTTCCCCTTGCTGCTGCAGGACCGGAGCCTCCACTTCCCTAAACAGACTGTTGCACTCACTGGACTGGATCCGAGAGTCATCTGGCTCTTGCTCTTGAGACACGTACGTGCTCTCAAACCCGTTAGATGGCAACGGATACGATGGACTTATCTTCACAACAGGTGACACTTCTGACCAACACAGGCTATTGTCAGAAGACATGGTGATATCCTCTGGTTTGGAGGCACTGGAAGTTGCCAAACTGTCAGCCCTACCCTCCGGGGACCCATTTACGCTCAGCTCCGTGGGGAAACATGTTTTTAACTGATCATGCTTTATCTTTAATACAGTTTCTTGTTCCTTAACACTGTCATGGCATTCATTTTCTGTAAGTTCCTCGGCCTTTGAGTTAGCAAAACCCGCTTTCAATTCATCTGCCTTTTTAAAAGCGGGAGAATCGTTTAACTGATTTAATGGAGAAAGTGTCTTTTCCCTTTCAAATTTTTTCGCAATGGACACCCGGATCTCACTGCTTTTTAGACAAGAGGTCTCTAAATCTAGAGAATTAGACTGCTGTTTTAATTCTTCGATTGATTCTGTACAACAGAAAGAACTCTTAAATTTATCAGGCTTTGGTGTGGGGGTCTTTGAAGGGGTGGACTTATAACGGGAGGAATTCACATTACTGTCGGGCTTAGAATGGGATGTCCCCTTTCGATAGCCTAGCTCATCAAGGGGAGAGCACCTTTTGGTTACTTCACTTTCTGAAGTCCTTTTTGAATCTCTATCTGCTTTTGAAGAAGACCTTCCTCTCCTTTCCACGTCAGCGTAAGACGACTCTATTTTGCTGTCCCTATCCGACTTCGAGTAAGAAGTCCTCGAGTCTCTGTAGGAGGAGGAGGAATGGGACGACGTACGCCTCGAGTCACTCGACCTGGAATGTGTCCTTCTGTACTCATCCTCCGAGTCCGAGCTCTCTCGCGCCCTGCTGTCTGCGTATGAACGGGAGTATCTCGACCTTTCTCTGTACGGGGAGCTTCGATGGTACCTGCGGTCGGATTCGTAGTAGTGGGACCGCTCCGACCTTGAGTAGGAAGAGCTGGTTCGGGAGACCCGGTCGGATCGGGAACGGGAATGAGATCGGCTTCGCCGCCTCTCTCTGTCTGACCGAGAGCGGGAGGATCCATACCGTGAATCTCTTTCTGATTTTGAATAGCTCGAGTACTTCTCGTCCCTGTCCGACTTGGAGCGCGAGGAAGACTTCCCCAGGTCATCGCCTCTGAGGGACGTGGAGCTTCTTCTGGAATCTCTCTCCTTTTCTGTGCTGGATATTTTCAGCTCGTGCGACCGCTGGCTGGAGGAGGTCCTGACTGAATCTTCATCAGACTCTGATCCCAGCAACGTGCCATCGGATTGGGAGAACTTCCTCTTCGAGCCCTGCCTCCGGGAGCACAGAGCAGCACCCTTGGAGCCGTCGGAAACGTCATCCTCTTTCCCAATATGGGAATCTTCCTTCTGTGGAGTTATTTCCGTCTGCTCGGGCACGGTTTGAGTTACACGTTCTTCCGAAGCACGCAACACCGCGTCCTGCTTGACGTCAGGCTCTAAATACTCCTTCGGTACTACGTGACGCAGCTCCTTCGAAGCGGGGACTTCAGCTTCCCCAGGAGGCGACAGCAACAGCGTTGACATCAGCACGGGCGGCAGCTGTGGCAAGGCCGCAGTGGCAGGAACCGGCATTGACAGCGCAGAGGGAGGCAGGGGAGGCGGCGGCGTTGAGGGAAAATCTGCGCCGAGCACCACCGGTTCCGCTACCGGGGCCACAACCGGTGGCGGCGGCGGCGGTGGTAGCGTCGCTGCTGTAGCTGGTGGTGGTTTTGCTGTGACATTAAGTAAATGTTTTTTAAAATGGATCTTCCCTAATTCTACCTTCGGTTTTGGAGGTGAAGACTCCTCAGTTGAAGCAGCGGCATCCCCCAGGTCCATTTTACTTTTGGGGTTAAAGTCAGTCTGAAGGGGTACTGCTGGGGAGTTGGGAGTTTCATTTTGTTTCTCGTTTCCGAGACCAGTCAGAAATCTATTCGGTAACGTTTTCTTGGTTAAACTAAAGCTGAAAGACACCTTTTGTCTTCCTTGCTCCTCAAGATTAACCTTTGTTTTGGTGCCTTTGGGCAAAAAGCGACTGGAAGCAACGCCTTTGAACACCGGGCCTTTGATAAAGCCAGCCTTCTGCACGGTTTCAGGCTTGCCCTGCAAAAGTAAAAAAAGAGATATAGTCAGAGGAATTGGGTTTTTAACTCTGTTTCACAGGCACACTGAACAATTTTCTTCTACCTGGTGAATTTTTCATGACAAAATAGAAATCGATACTCTGGGCTGGAGTCTGGGATAGCGCAGCCACACTGCCTTCTGCGCCTGGCTCTCTCTTGAACAGAATCAATTACCCCAGTCAGGTCCAGTTTGGAGCAAAACTTCCTTTGGGGTTTGGGCTGAGGCTTTTTAACTGACTTATTAATGACCAAACTGAAAGTCCTTTTTACATATTAATTCTTAGGATTTTAAAAAGCAATAGGGTTCAACATCTAAAGTTAATTGAAGAGATAGCACCACTTTATTTGTGCTGTTTCTGTGGTCCCAGGCTACAAAATATTCTTCATTTTTAAGCTTTTAAGTGTATTTCACATCCCAGAAGACTGCACCTGCATGCTTCTGGTTTCAACATAAATCAGGCTACCCAGAATTACAGCAGCAGTTTTAAGCCCCATCCTTTCCCACCTCCTGCCAACAGCCTTATCTCAGTCATTAGTAATTCCTAACAAGTTTCCAGGCTCAGGTGTAGATCAGTTTTAATATAACAACCCCCAAGAATTCCCATCAGGACCCAGCCGTGCGTGATGACTCCATCACCTCCAGGCCAACTGACTGGAATACACTCCACAGGTATCCCACCAGCAGCTCTCTGCTGTCTCCTGCCCAGGATCTCACTCACCACCTTGGAGCGAGGACTGTGCTACAGCAAGTCTGTTCATTTTTAATGCTAAATGACCTGAAAGTCATAATCTCTCTGACATTAAGAGCTCCAGATCTCCACAAAGAAAGCTGCTGTGTCAGCACTCGCAACTGAACCCTGGCCTTGGAAATGGAGCAAGTCTAGAGCAACAAAGCTCCTTCAACATGGCAACCTCTTACTTTACAGGATGCATTTATCCAAGATTAGCAATTTTCAGAGCATAAAGCACCGTATGTTTACCCATCTTGCCATTTCTCCAACTCTTTTTAAAGCTTAGGGCTTGTCTATGCAAAAGCTGTGTCACAGGAGCACAATCCCTAAAGATGAATATTGTGGCACTCTGGTAAAAAAGGGTTCTTGTCAATAGTTTTTATCCCCATATATTCAAATTCCATTAATGTAATTACATTTTGTGTGAGAAGCATAACTCTAACAGAAACAGCAGTATAAAAAAAAACTGTACAGAGCTGGGTTTTACTCCCACAACTGTTGCATGAACACATCTTTGGCAGCAGCAGCAGTTTCCTGCAACCCACTGTGAATTATTACGTACTTTGTTATCCTTTAACTTTGTAAAACAATGAATAGCAGCTCAGGCTAAAGGCACCACAGTAAATTATTAAATAAGATGTTGGAGGAATGGAAACCCCATCCTATTCTGTTTGCACCCTTGGACATCATATGTACAAAAATATCCTCATTTTTGATGAAACACACGGGGTTTTATTTTAATGGTGAAAACTATGTCAGTCTCCACTTGACCAGTCTTGGCTACCCAACCCAGCACAGTGCACACATTTGATCTTCGCCAGCACATGATTAGCTGTGTTCTGGAAAAAAAAAG
>NW_020799095.1:2922330-2929954 GCF_003259725.1 Athene cunicularia
AAAAAAAAAAAAAAAAATAGGTAGGGTATGTTTTACATATGCTTTCTGTGTCTATTGACAGGGGAAAGCACTCCTTTTAAATAGGTTTTTATTTATAGGGGTGCCATTTCATGGATGCTTTTAAATGAGTGTGATGGTTAGAAGGGCACCCAAGCAGTAACCTTGAAAAAAAGTGCATGCCCAGACACTTGTCCAGCTCTGAAACACACTCCTCTCTCCACAACTGTCTCACAACCCTCTCCAGAGAATCATGCTGAAAATACTACCCCTGTTTTCCAAAGAATCTACATGTCAGAAGTGATGCAGAGACTAATACACAAATGGATATAAACTAATTCATGGAAGAATAAAGGACAAAATCAAGTGCCTGGCCAGGCTGGTAGGAGTTTCTGCACGTCTGAATGCTACTGAGACCATCCTCCCGTAGGACACAGGCTCAGCCTTCTGAAGAGCAAGAGAACATCATTTTTGGGGTTTGCTGGGTCAATTATTACCCCTGAGTGACCAGAAATGCACACCTTTTTAACCCTGACCTGTGCATATGGCTAACGGAAGAAGTCTCCACAAATCTGAACCCAAATTCTTATCAGAGACTGGATTCACCTATTATACCCCCTACATATTAAAAATATATATTTTTGAATATAATAAATACAGTGCATCAGCATTCAAGAGTTTTCTTCCTTGCTAGAACTTTTGTGACATTATTTTATGTGCAAAATTCAGTTATGGAAGTGTGTTGGTTTTGATCAAATATCTTTCTAACTTCACGTGCAATAAATCTGAAATCTGAACACACACATGAGCCATGAGGTTTGAATACATCCACCTTTACAGGAAACACAGGACCTGAGGTAAAAAAAAGGAGCTGCTAAGCTTCTATTCTTTCCTTCTTCATAGCCTATTCGAATAGCAGAGATGATACATTTGAGAACTAATGTTTCACCCTCAAGTGCTCAGGCTTCCAGGCATTTTTTTTCTTAAATAACACCAAGTTTAACAAAACATGACTTACAGAATTTTAAACATACTCCACAGGTAGCTTTTGAAATTTAATAGGTAGCAATTACTGGCAAAAGCTCTCTAGTAGGAGGGGAGTTCTCCTTCCTTTAATGTTTTACAGAATGAGAACATTCCCCAGAACATTGCTGTGGGTATTTCACAGAAAGAAAAAGGTGATAGAAGCTCACTGCATATTCAGCAGAGACACATGATTACTGAAGGAGCAATCTGCTGGGTACGTAGGGAGGACACCCAGTATGTTCACCAGCACCACCAGAGCAGATATGGTCCTACAGCATCAAAAATTATTAGCAGCAATTGTTCCTATGCCGGGATATTACAGTGTTCCAGTCCCTCCAAGTTCTCTCCTTTTTTCCCCTTAAATTCAGAGTCACACACAGCAGAACTGATTTTTTTTTTTTCTTGCAGATGAAGTCCTTAAAGAATCATCTCACAGTGCAGAAAGCAGCACCTACCTACACCGAATGACTCAAGGGCACCATCATGCTCTGCTATCCCATTCCTCTGTGTAGATGGCAGAAGTGGTATTGAAAGTGTTTCCCTGGTTCCCTGGATTTAACCAATGGACTAGAGGCACTCCAGAACAACATCAGTTTGCTTGATCTGGACCCTAGGTCACTCTGGACTCAAGAAATCTATAGTTCTTGGGAGCAACATCAAAAAAGGAATCAGTTTTACTCACCTCATTTTCTTCTTCTCTATTGCAATCCAGCCGAGAAAACATGCAAAAGAAAACATAGAAAGAAGGTGTAAACATCAAGAAAGGCAACATCCGAAATCTGGCACTGCAAACGGGATGGACCCAGGGACACAGAGTGAGGATAACAACCAACTCACAACTAATCCTGCTGCAAAGAGAAGGCCCTACCAACGTCACCCAACACTCAGGCAACTGTGCCCACCACCTCTGAAGGAAAGCACAGCAGTTTTGAAGCTCCAGAATTTCAACACTAAAAATTCTGCACGGACTTTGAGCAAACCTTTTTTGAGCAAACAGTTGGCTTGGTGTTGTCTTCTGAGAGTTTGCAAACCAGCAAGAACCTTATTTAAACAGCCACTGCAGAGGTGACACATGGAAAAAAAAAAAAAAAAAAAAAAAAAAAAAAGCTCAAAAATGAGATGTAGGAAGCTAAATTTGGGTTTCTTATGATTTTAGTATTTTCTTTAGCAGCTGAGAAAGAGTGAAAAGTATCTGCCTCTCTCACAGACAGAAATTACTTATGAACACCTTACTGCTGAATGTCCTGCTATGAATCTGCAGCCCTGGCTATTTGTCATGATGCTTAGACTTAATTGATCAGTACTTCAACAGCTAGCAGCTCAACAGGGTATTAATTTGGAGCACTGCCTTGATTCCAACCAAACCCAGCAATTCTGAGCCAACAGGAAAGTCCCAACTTTTCTTGGCTTCCCCAAGTTCTTCACTCCTATAACACAAGCAAATTAGTTTTTCCTACAAGGAAGGAGAAGGACAAGAACATGATGACTCTCTCCTTGCTTTGCTTGATACCTGGGAGAGTTTCAGTGAGTTTCTCAGCCCCTCAAAGAAAAACTACAGAAGCAGATGTAAAACTTTCAGCGATACACCTTAACCAAGATGTCAACAGCTCATCTGTCTTTATCTGGTTCTTCCCCTACTGGCAGTCCAAAAGCACTCTCCAGTGCTCCAACTTTCACGTTTACATACAGACAGCCTTCTCCTTGTCTACCTTGTAGATAGATGGGAAATTTTCAGCTGGACTTTGCTAAACTTCATCAGCTTCTGAGCCCAAATTTGGGTGCTGTTGTGGTGACACAGTGAAAGATTTCTTGCAGAAAAGGTTCACAGCTAATCGAGAAGTATCAGTTTCTGGAAAAGAAAGCCAAAGCTCTCAGTTTCTGTGTAACCCAGGCAGGGAGCCGCAGCAGTGACGGCATGGCAATAACCACCTATTTCCCCATTTCAACCACCATCAACTGAGAATTGGGAGCAACCTGCTAGAAAGACCTAGCACTAGCAGTAATATATCCCCGCCTCTATGAAGGCTCATGTCCAGTTGATAAAGCTTATTATAAGGCTATAAATTATTCTCAGAGCAGCAAGAACAGGGTTTGTTTTCATTGAGGAAACACGAGCTGGGAGTTTAAGCAAGCTGTGGAGTACACAAGGGCATGCAAGTGATTTAATGGGGTTAAGCCTGCCATGAATTCAACATCCCGCTGATGCAGAGGAGGTCAGAAGCCCTGTGAGAACAACACTTTGACACAAATCAGTACCTAAAAAGGAGGTTTCATTTTTAGGATCATAGAAAGTGGAGTTTTCAACTTCCAGGACACCAACGTTGGTGACTGTCACATAATTTTGAGTGTTAAAACACGAGCATTTACAAGGGGTGAGAACAACCCTGAGGTCCAGCATAGCCAACACCCAACCAGACCCAACATAAAAATCGGACTCGATCTTAAGTCTTTTCCAACGTAAACGATTTTCAAGACATCCATAACCTGACATGTTGTGATATGGCACAGTCTAACAACCAACAGATGAAAGCTGGCAGTCCTAAACTAAAAAATAAATAACTGCCTCTTTATACATGAGAACACAGATTTAAGTAGCTATATACTGCGAGACAGGTAATGAAGTTTAGTATTTATAATTAATACTCTGCTGTAAGAGTAAAGTAATTCCTCTCAACAATCCATTTTTCCTCTTGTCGCTGGAACGCTGCATAAAACCAGTATTAAGCTAAAATGCTGGCAAGTACACAAAGCAGAGGTCTCCAAAAACTGAAAGCTAAGAATAAAATTTTCCCTTCCTGAGAGGGCATGCCTACAAAACAGCAGGAATCATGGCCAGCTCAAAGCTCACATCCTGCTCAAAGCTTGCAGCCACACCAGTAGATTTCCTGGACAAGATGCCAGGGTGGTAAAGCAGCCTCAGTATCTGCCACCTCAAAGCAGCTGCTCCACAAAGGTGGACAGCGGGGTCATACACTGAAGGGGTAAAAAATCTAGTTTAGATCCTTCAAAACCCAGAGGAAATCTTGCAGGAGATAGTGAGCTGCATTAGGAAATGGGACGATCTTGCTGCTCTAAAGCCACACAGCAGGCAGACTTGTCTGTCCTCAGGGAGGGAAATCACCAAAATCTGAGTAGCTAAAAGGGTGGCAAGTGAGAAATCAAAATATTAGAAGACAGAAAAGAGTTAGAAAAGGGACCAAACAGAAGATGTTCCATGAATTTAACCAGTTGTTTAAAATAAAATATGTAAGAATGAAGCAGATGTATCTTGTATAATCCTAGATGCCTGTGCGAACATCTTAATTTCTACTGGACAGAGGAGTATATCTTCTCAGAGAGGGAACAGTAATTTTCCCCCTCTGCAGCAGTATTTCAGCCAGTTATGCCCAAATGCTTTTCCCTCCTGAATTACCCCTCTGTTGGCAGCAGAAACTCACCCACCTTGCTACAGGTGCCCTAGCACAGGGTAACCTTAATAAAGGAGGTAGATAGCTTGGGTTATGGATCCCATTTCCATTTACAGCCTCTTCTTCTGCCCCAAATCAAAAAAAAACAAAAAACACCATAAATAGATTTCCAAAATTAGTGAACGCGTTACTGTTTGCTCAAAAGCCTATTGCCAAATTCCTCCCACACTGGGTTTGAAGTTACATAAAATCCCCACGATACAAGGCTGAGGAAGGACCTGGCACACAGAGGAGACCCGGCACAACAAGAGCGTACGCAAGCTGGGGATCCATACACACACACAACCCGTAGGTTTTCCAGCAGGTTTCCAGCTCCAGAGGGTTAGAGCAATCCCACTTGTTTCCCTCCAGCTGCACTCTGCTATCTGCAGGTATATGAGAGGAAGACTGTTATTAAAATTAGCACTGGATTCATGCACTTAGTGGCTCATTGCTGTGAATGTCAAGAGAAAGGGCTTGTTAAAACCCCAACTAAAACTCAAAGCAAAACTGAAGACCTCTACAAACAAATGGTTCATAAATTAAAAAAAAAAAAAAAAACACACCAAAAACAAACAGGGAATTATCCCATCTTTTATTTGTCTATAGCAGCCCTATGCATTACTATTAAAAAAAAAAAAAATCAGTCTGCCCCTAAAATAAAATTTAAAGAACAATTTTGCCTGTCTGCCAGTTAGATCTGATTACCTAACAACAAATAGGGGTCAGGTGAGAGCAGGGTGTGCTGGCACACACCCCACAAACTCACAACTGCACCCAACAGCAACAAAACCCAAATCCCCACGCCACACAGAGGAGTTTGTATTTGCAGGAAAGGTTTTTTTAAGGCTATGGACCCACATTTCTACCAAAACTCCTTATATTTTAAATTAATCAGTGGCATCAAATAGCATTCTTTTCCCATGTTTTTAGTCCTCCAGGTTTCCTACTCAGGGAAACATCCCAGGTTTGTCATGGGCATGTTAATAAAAAAATAAGGTTGTATTTTAATTCTGAAGTTCAGCAGCTCCAGCATTTCTTTAGATGCTTAAACAGCTTGACATGAATGAGACTTCTCTCCTTTTTAAAATGTAATCCACATTGCAATCTCAACTATACACAGGCCTTGCCTATGTTAAAAAAGCAAACAAAAAAAAAAAGCCTTCGGTCTTCCGAGGTCTAAACAACAAATTCTGGTCTGCATTAAGACAAAACTTTAAGAGCTTACCCTCCCATATGTCCTTAAGAGAGAAAAATCTTGAAGCCTAAAGCTCTTCTTATTTAAACATCTGCAAGACTAACAACCCTGCCAGCCTAAAAAAGCCCCATCCTGGGCAGGCACTGGCCTCACCTTGCTTTAAGATGAGCTGATGGGGTATTGTGCAGGCATTAGCATAGATCCATCTGAAAGCCTACCTGCCTCGGCAATTACCTTTCTTTCTGAAGAAAGGAAATAAAATGCAAAACCTCAGCACTCAAACCGGAGGAAACTCCAACCTCCACACTGTTTTGCTTAGGCCAGGTCTTGCCAGTGTGGGGATGCAGATGGACTTCATAGTGTTGGTGGATGCACCAGGACCTTCATCTGCAACCCCAGGGATAAGCAAACCAGGAGGAAACACAAAGACTTCGGGTACAAACTTGCAGTTCCAGCAAAATCCTAAAGCCAAAAAGGAAATATCTGGGCAGATCTTCCCACAACGCAGCAGCATCTCTGGATCCTGCCACTGCAGATGCTGTAGATAATGTAGATGTTCCCTCAATGCTGCTGTCATTCAGCTCCTGCCACACTCAAAACTGAGTGATTTGGTAAAATACTTACATGCCTGAAGTGCTGTGCCTGTTTGGTTTATTAGTCTCCAATGTGGCCGGCTAGAGACAAAAGACAAGGACAAATGTGCAGCAGTGCCTATGATTAACTGAAATAGGTGCTAAATTGCTGTGAAATCTTTTGTACAGAGCACTCACTGTGCTTTTAATAACCAAATGCGTCCCTGCTCCCAAAAATACTGCACCACAACTGGATAATGTACAACCAGGAAAAAAAAAAAAGCAGAGGAGTTAATAGACAATCCTGCTCCTTCCCCCAAAAAGCCACAGACTGAGGAAAGGCTAAAACACACCCAGGAGGGGGGGGATCACTAACAGTATCAAACATCTTATTTAAACAGAACCTTGAAACCAAGCCAAACTCTGCAGAAAAGGAGGTCAAGGCAGCTGTAAGCATATACCTGTCCCTGTGGCACATCCCCCTGATGCAGCTCTCCCATGCCCTGCTTTCCTAAATCAGCATTTTCTGGTTTATACAACATCTTCTCTGGGTTTGGAGTTGTAATTTTGGAGCAGGGCAAGAGACACCATTTCTCCTGTGCTGAAATATGAAAGAACAGAGAGGATTGAACACACCAGGAAAACAAGTAGCTGAATATACCGAAAATAAGTATTTCTTCTTTCATTTACAAAAAACGGTAAGGGCTGAGTGGCATCCTGCACAGACACAAGTATGTCAGAAAGGGATTTTTAACACAGATTATGGTGTATGCAGTCACCTGGAATCACTGGTGAATGCTCCCTCCTAACATACCTCCCTGAAATGAACTCTATATACCAAGAAAAACCCCGCACACGAGCCATTTCAACAGCAGGCATGAAGAAGATTTAAGAAACTCAACTTCTGTAGCTTCCACTTCAGCCCAGTCCGTGGTCCCATTTCTCCTCAGGCTGGAGGAGAGCCACCAAGAACAGATTTCAAGAAGCATTACACCACAATATGGAAAACTTATAACGCTATAAATTTTTACTATGAGCATTTACACTCCCTTCTCCACAGCTGGGGAAAATATAGGTTTGAAAAAAAGGAAGGAAAAAAAAAAAAAGCGCTAAAATGCCTGTTCTTTGCCAGCTGGCAGCACCCACAAAGGGACGACTTCTGCCCAAGCCCTGGGTCTGGCAGAGCCAATCCAGACCCTTTCTGGGCCAGGTCTACCCAACAGCAACCAAATCCTAAAGAGAAATGGAAGAAATTATGGGGGAAAAGGATGATTTTTGAAAACAGTTTGCTTTTGCTGCTGCTCCTTTTGCAAAGGAAAAGTGGGTCACAGAAAACAGAGACTGGCAGGAGAATATGAAAAGCCACAGGCTGACGGGGGGGGGGG
>NW_020799095.1:2930004-2935166 GCF_003259725.1 Athene cunicularia
CCCCCCCCCTTTTTTTACACACAGACCTAATTACCCAGAGCCATTGCTCAGGTCAGATGAAGCCTCCAAACCTCTGCGCGGCAAGCTGCTGAGTGCTGTGCCAAGAGTGAAGCCCTGTGCTGGTTGCCTGTAGTAATGATTGTAAGTCAGTTTAGATATTTCTGATTATTACTTCTTTCTTAAGACTTTTTTCTCAATGAATCCTACCAGTTCCAGCAAAGAAAAATGAGAACCAAGCACAGCCTGGGACAGTGTAAAATGGAAAAAGCCACATTGCTCCTGGCCCACGGAGTTTACGTGGCTGTGCCAAGGAGGGCGTCAAACCACCATGGATGATCTGAGCCTTTGGACTGCAGCGTTTCAGCTCCTGATCACCAAGGAAGTTGCACCAAACCTTTGCACGGCTCCATCAGTACACCAAGGTTCAGCTCATTAATAAATCTAAATAATTATCTAAATAATAACATGCAGACAGTCTATTGGGATGAAGGTCAAACACACACGGCAAACATACTAATTTTTCTTTATGTTTCGTGTCTATTAAAAATAGGTGCTTATAAATCCTATCTCCCTGTCTAAATATACACACAAACAAATTATATTTAGAATTACATCAACAGATCTCTAACACAGGACATCAAAGGAAGGCTGTCACCTATCCCCCTTAAGCCCACTTTGAGCCACTGCAAGGAAAATATTAAATTGCAGAAAGAAAATTAGAAACAACTAAGACAAGAGAACCATCTGGAAGCCCTCTCCTTTCAAAAAAAAACAGGGATTTCTCTGTCTCTTTTCCAAGTAATCACCAAACCACAGTATTCAGGAGAGCTGAGTGTATATATTAGCTGCTCTTGCGTATTACGTGTGGAGTGTGTAATTATCTGTACACGTCTGGGTGACTAAAGGTACACGGAACAACTTGGAACTCAAAATATATTGGCTGAGTAGCCTACAGCTGCTAAATTTCTTCATTTTTGAGAAACCCAAGTGGCTGGAGCACACCCTCCCAGGCATCCCGAGGCTGCCACTTTCCCTGTCCCGCTCACACACATCATTCTATCTTTAATGACTCCACCATAGAGGAGCACCACTGATCCACAGACCTAAAACGTGGAAAACCAAAGGAGAAAAGAACTCCCAGTGTGCTCACACACAGCCAGCTCCTGGAAAAATGCACCATTTTCCTATTCATAGGCGTCTCAGCTAGCAGAAACCACAGGGACTTCAACTGTTCAAAGCCAAAATGTGGACTTCCCCCCTCCTCCCTTTTTTAATTCCCTCTCAAGCTAAACACTGCAGATCTACCCTGCCCTTGCTGCACACCACGTTTCTGGACCACAAGCAGATGGAAGAGGAGGAATGACAGCGTGGTGGGTGGAAGCTGCACAAGAATCCAGGGCAGAAGGACATGCCAAGAAGTCCTCCTCCTTCAAAACCCAACAATGGTAAGACCCAAAGTTTGGCACCAAAAGACAGTGAGAATGAGACTTCACCAAGAGCAAAGCTACAAACCTCAGGCTTCGTTCTTAAACAGAACTGGCCAACAGCACCAAAAATGTACCGTGGATGGAGCAGGAAAAAGGCAAGAGAACAGCAGAACAGGTAGTGCTGCAGAGCATCCACACCTCCTTCCTAGAGATGCCCAACCGGGAGATAAACGACCTCATTTAATTTGGCTCCACTGCAAGCAACCACTGTCAGAAAATTTGGGTCCAGCTGGGAATTCTCCTACGGTGACATCAAAAATAATAAACCAAAGTAAGGAATTTGTCTGATAACTTACTGGCTGGCCAGGCGAGCAGGTGAAGGCCTACTCCCACGACCGAAACAAATTTGGGTGTATAAAGAGAGTTTTCTTTAAATAAACTAACTTTTCAGAGACATTAATTAAGGCTTAAGCACAGAGCTGAAAAACCCTCAGGTACACTCAGGCAACAAGAGCCAAGTTTTTCCCTTACTGCTCTTGATTTCACACGCTGTGGGACCATCATTAGTCTCCTTAATAGAGGGGAGCAATGTTCAAAGGGAAATGCAGGTGTAAAACCAAGCCCTTCCCTTCCATTAGCATCTCCCTGATGGATGAGAATATACTCGAGGATCTGAATTTGGGCATTTAACAGCAGCACATTTGCCAGGAGCTTCTGCATTGTGCCAAGGGCACCAATGTTACCAATCATTTGCCCTAGAGAAAAGCAGAAAACAGAATCCAGATGCCTAGAGGAAGCAAAAAATAATCGAGTCCCAAAGCAACACAAACACTGAATGGTGCACGAGTCTCTACAGCTGCAGTGCACATTAAAAAAAAAAAAAAACCAAAACACACCACAGTAATTGCCACAGCCAAAAACCTGAAGTTTTAGACTGTCTGAATCCGTATCAAGGCACATTAACAAAGTCAGTGGAGTGTTCAAATGCACTGGGCCTGAACCCCGACCTCACCAAGCCCCCCACGTGCACCACCAAGCCCCACCAGTGTCACTGGCCTGGTGGAGATAGGGCATGGTAGGAAGACCATCTTCCCCCAAAATGGAGATAAATTCAAGGTGGGGAGGTCTACCTGCAGCAAAGCACAGAAGAGCAAGCAGATAAATACATTTCAGCCACAGGGGTGTGCAAGGGAACCTGCTGCAGCACCTGCAGTTTCCATCATGATGCCAGACGCCAGCTGAGGATACCCCCAGGATTCCCAACTCGATCCATCACGCCCCGTGGAATGACCCCACCAACGCGTCACTTGTTTGAGAGGGTCCTCCACCCTCCAGCAGCCAGGGATGATCTCAGTGTCTTCTCAAAGGAAGCGCTCGCTTGTCCCAGGTTTGGCTCTATCAGCTGCGTCCCTACAGCTCCAGTGAGAAGAGATAAAAGTTTCTTCTGCTCGCAGCCTACAACACAAACATCCAACAAGTAGGTCTGGGTTGTTGTCAGGCAGCTCCACGGAGAAGCTGCAGACCTTGCGTGGAGCTTGGGCAGCGGCTCCAAGATCAGGGCCTCAAGGTGGTCACAATTTTAGCACCCAGAAAGGCAAGAGGCAAGCTGGCTTTGCTGGACGCTGAAGTTCTCAAGAACCTGAGCTCTGACTGCCAAGTGGGACGCAGAGAGCGACCAACCAGGCACAAGTTTCTTTGCTAATCGGAAAAATCTGGTAAATGCCAGCAGCACGTACTCGAGCTGCCTGTAGTTCAGCTCCTCAACTCAACACCCCACCTCCTACAGCCCCCGTGGAGCTCCACCTCAGCAACAACCATGCCTCGTCCTTTGAAGTGTTTGAGGTCAGGCTGGACAGGACTTTGAGCAACCTCATCTAGTGGAAGACGTCCCTGCCCACGCATTGGACTGGATGACCTTTAAAGGTCCCTTCCAACCCAAATCATTCTGTGAATAATTCCCACGGAAAATAAAGCTGAGCCTGTTGATTTACCATGCTTCGACCAACGCTTTCCAAGCCCCCACATCTCACATCAGTACAACTCCAACGCTGCAAGCTACAAAATCAATTCCTCTGAAAAAACAAGGCATGAGCAGCACTCTTCATCACACCCCCCAGCAGGTCCAGGACCAGGGGAAGCCACCAAATCCAGCAAACATCCCACAGCCATCATGGTTTGGTTTTAATTGCCCGTGATTTGGAAATACCCAACCGGTTCCCAAGGATGTGCTGGGTGACACCTTTCTAATATCATGACATTCGAGAGTGAGGAGTGAACCACAAAGTGCCCCCCACCTCTGAAGAAAACCATTACTGAGCTACTGCAAATAATCCTCTTCTCAAAGCTATAAAGCCCACGCGCTGGGACGAGTGCGTCCTAAATAAGACACACCGAGTGGCAAACACAACTCAGAGGCGTAGTGAAACACCAAACTTTGGGACAGGCACAGGGAAACACGGCTCCTAAAAACACCTGAACGCTTCCTGACAGCTTCCAGAGTCCCAAAGCCTAAAGTCAAACTAATAAATTAGAGTATTTCTTTCCAAAAGTTGTCAGAGAAACCACTCGGGCTCTTTTAAAGAGCCCAGCTTTGAGACACTCGAGACTTTTTCAGACAACAAGCTTCAGTGTGATGTAACTTGTGTGTTTTTAACCGTCAAGCTTGGTGTGAAGTTTGGTTTGACACCAAATGCCACACACCGCCGCTGCCTCCCAGGACAGGATCCCTCACACTCTTAAACTAAAAAGATAAAATACCTAAATTAGTTTAAAACTTTTCGGACAGGTAGTAGAGTCGTTTGAGGGTCGCTCAGGATGGGACCGTTGCTCCCCACCGGGGTTAAGCTCACGTAAATCAGGCGCAGGGTTTGCTCCAGGCTCTCCTGTCCTGGGAGAAAGTCAGGAGTCAAGGTCTAGCAAAACACAGCCTGGATTCAAACTGAAATCCTCCATCTCTCACTAATTTTAGAAGGTTCGCCGCGGGCATCGTTTCAGTCGAAAGAGATCCTCAGCTGCTCCAGGTGGGCACAGACAGAACTCATAGCCTTTGCTCAAAAAGGTTTGCTCTGTTGTCCTTGCTCAAAACACGCCATTTTTAACTTTGCCTCAGATCCAAGCATTGCCCAGAGGTGTGCTACACGCCAGGTGTCTGCCTCCTTCCACCCCACAGCCAGCCACACGTTGGGGACGCTGCACGCACAAAGTTTAGGGAAGCACCCGAATCCTTCGTGAGGGAAGTCTAAAAAATGTAAAAATAGCGTTGAGAATCAACGAGAAAAGGAGGTGGGGGGGTAGGGTGGTGGAGTGGTGGTGTGTGGGCGAAGAAACCCCACCGCTACCAGCCTGAATGTCTTGCACAGAAGAAGCGATAAATCCGGCAGCCCTGGCGTGATGTCGGGGCGGGGGGCTGTTGTGAAAATCCCCCAGCAGAGAGGAAAAAACAGAGTTCACCGGCCATTAGGCCGCTCTCCCCCACCCCTCCCCCGGCTCCTTTGCCTGGCTCCTTCCTCCTGTCAGAAAATGGGGTCAGGGCAGGGGCCGAGTGGGGGCTGTTGCAAGGAGGATTCAAGGAGTAAAAATAAAGACAGGAGTCGGGAACTCCTCCAACACATCAAGGAAAAGTAAATTAAGAATGATAATAATAAAAAAAAAGGTGCGGAAAATGGCCCCGCAGGGAGGCCGGGACACGTCCGCACGCACCGCCCGGCCTCCCTCCGCGCAGCCCCGCCAGGCCGG
>NW_020799095.1:2935216-2966281 GCF_003259725.1 Athene cunicularia
ACCGCACCGGCAGCGGCCGCGGCACCGCCGGGACCAACCCCGGGACCGCGCCGGGATCACCCATGGCACACCGAGAGCACCCCCGGGACACCGGCGCCCCAGGAATCTGGGATCGACAGCACCCCCGGGATCGCCTACACCCCGGGGCACGGGCACCCCAGAGTCACCCTCAGCACCCCCGGGATCACCGGCGCTCCCCAGTCACCCCCGGAATCACCCCCGGAATCACCGGCGCTCCCCGATCACCCCCGGGATCACCCCCAGGATCACCGGCGCTCCCAGATCACCCCCGGGATCACTCCCAGGATCACCCCTGGGATCACCGCCGGCGTCACCGGTGCTCCCCGATCATCCCCGGGATCACCCCCAGGATCACCTGCACTCCCAGATCACCCCTGGGATCACCGCCGGGGTCACCGGCACTCCCAGATCACCCCCGGGGATCACTGACACCCCTGGGCAGCACAGGACACCAACACCTCAGGGATCACTGGCACCCCGGGATCACTGGCACCCCAGGACAACCCCAGCATCTCCCCCAGGATCACAGACACCCCCGGGATCATCCCCAGGACAACCCCGGCCACCAGCACCCCCCAGACCCACCCTGGTCCCCCGCTCTAAGGAGAGCACTGACCTCCCCAGGCCCTGCCGGCCTCTAGGCCACGTTTCAGAGAGAAATGCCACAAAATCACTAAAAACTGCTTCTCGTCCTTTCACAGGTCATTTTATTTCACCAACTTCCCAAACTCTGGGAAGAGCTCCTGAGCCGGTGCCAGAGCACCCCGGGATACCTGCCTGCTTTCGGGGTGCAGTAGGACCTTTCCACTCATGCACGAACCTCAAAACTACATTTGCAGCATACAAAATTTGAGTTTTCTTGGTGTTTGGTTGGGGTTTTTTTTCCAGATTTGGGACCATGGCGTGAGCAGCAACGGCGCAGGGACCTGCGGGGATGGGGTGGGGGGCACTGAGCAGCACCTACACGGAAGCACGAGGGGGAAGCAGAGGTGGGGTGGATAGAGGATGGGGTAGAAGTGTTTTCTTGGGAAGTTCAGTCTGGGCTTAACTCCTAGCAGCTTTATAAGCCTTTGAAAATTGATAATTAAAAAGAAAAGGTGATTTCTAGGCTGATAGCCATGGCACTTCTGGGGAGCAGGTGCTGGTACAGCAACATGGGCGAGCTGCAACAAATTAAACCAAAGAGAACAGCTTGGACTAATTAATTTCCTGGTGTTCCATGTAAATGGGTGCAGCACGTGGAAAAACTCCGACCCGGGATGCTCCTGCTGTGGCTGGTGCCAGTTTTGGCAGTGGGGGCTGTTTGTCCCCCATCTCATCGCTAGGTGAGGTCCAGCCAGCATCACCCCATAAAGCTCCAGCCAAGTGCCAGCGGGTTTTCCAGTAATCCCAAGTGCTGTGCCAGCGGGTTTTCCAGTGACCTCAGTGATTTGCCAGCAGGTTTTCCAGTAATCCCTGTGATTTGCCAGGCTTCGGCCAGGGTGTTCCCGGTGGTCACAGATCACAGGTGCTGCATTTTGGGATTTTCAGCATGATTCTTCCAACTCCCAAAATAATTTCAAAGCTTTCGGGGCTCCCTGACCTCCTGGGGGGATAAAGAAGCGACTCCTGCCCGCAGCAGCTCTGAACACAGGCCGGACCCTGGGCATTTGCCACTCCAGTGAGCAGCACCCGCTGTGGCTGCAGTGACAGAGGGCAAACGCTGAGGACCACCCAAAATGTGTAGCAGGCACAAAAATCCTGGATGACACTTTTATTCCTTGCAGGGATGAGGAGCGGAAACCCTGAGGAGGAGCCGGACACCAGAGCTCCTTTGGGCAGGAGATGGGACCCTCTTGGCTGAATGTGTGGTGTATAAACTTAAGCGTGTGCTGAGCTGGAGTCAGCCTCCCACCTCTGCTGGGGTTGGGGGAGGAAGAGGAGGAGGAGGACTTCCAGCAGGCTTTCAGCATGCTCTGCTCAGCAGGTGAAGATACCGTGGCCTCGTGAAGCAGCACAGTATCCTCCAGAGCCTGGAGGGCACCAGGATCTCACTCTGGATCTGAATCACCTTGGTGGAAAGCAGAGGGCTGGGGTGGGGAGGCTGCCATGGATCAACGCTGCTGATGGAAACGTTTCTCTGCTGTGTGCGCCTCTCTAGCCCCTTCCTCTCTCCAGAAGGGCAAATGCCCTGGGGTTGCTTTGATCCACGGGGAGGACTCACTCTCACCCAGACTTGGCTTCTCAGGATCCACCCCGAGCGCATCAAACTAGCAAAGATGTGACTTAACACTTGGGCAAGAACGAGCCCGGGAGGCCATTGCCTCCAGCACTGGGAAGGAGGGAGGTAGAAGCAGCCCCAGCAACACACTTCTCAGTCCCAACGCTGCCTTTTCCAGAGATGCTCTGAAAAACAAGCCCTGGCTTGCTTCTTGTCCAAACAGCAGCTTTGATTACCAATAACTCTCAGTCCAGCTGCACAAAAATTGGGTGGTTTGGGAGTTTTTTTCCTACTGTTTATTTTTGATAAATCTATTGTGGACATGAACACAAGGCGCTTTCTGAGGTGACGTTGGTTATTGAGTGCTGGGTTCCAGGCTCAGCCCGAATCTGCTACGTGACGTGCAGAAACGACAAGGGTTTGTTCTTCCCACCAGCTGTGATGAGCCCAGGTTTCTTGTGTATTTTCTCCAGGGCTGACATAGTTCTGGTGTACATGTGCTGGCAACAAAAAGCCAAAAATAATCATTAATATGAACTTAGTTTTCAGAGCTGAATTCTCACCTGTAAAAGCTTTTTTTCCAGGAAAAAAACCAAACACCACTTTCCCAAGTGGTGCTGGAAAAAACTGCCCAAATGGACCCCATCACACCAGCATTGCACTGCCCGTGGCAGATCCTGAGGAGGGCACAAGGAGCCCTGGGAAATTCTCCTCCCAAGCACTAAAGAGCTGGTTTTGAGACATTTTCCTTAAAAATGCTTACTGCTGTAGTTGTGCAGCCCTGTTACTCATAAACACCTGATCTTTTTGAAGTCCTGCTAAGCTCAGGGCCTCAGTGATATCTTACGGTGAGCCTTTGCCAGGAAGGAACTAGAAGTGAAAAGTGCTGAGATTGTTTTTTAGCACAAGACCAGCTTGGGATGGGGCCTTTACATCAGCCAGAGGCAAAGAACATTTCAAAGAGTTGTGCTGCAGAACCAAACCAGCATTTTTCAAAAAGCTACAGCCAAAACAGCCAAGAGCCCTAGACCCCACCTAGCAGCGAGGCACAGAATCGCTCTCCCAGCGCGCATCGGCAGGGGTACACGGAACGGGGCCCAGCTGGGATTACCTTTTGATCCATCTTCATTTTTGCCCTGTAGAATGAGACCGAAGCTGGGCAGGCTGGCAGCGTTGTCTCCTGCATCCGCTCAAACCTGTCCTGCTCGTCTTCCTCCTGCCAGCAGACAGACAGACCCCGCTCCGTGTGAAAAACACACCTCGAGACACAGAGCTCAACCAACTGAACAATCTCTGCAAAGCCAGAGGTACTCCCTTCCCACACCTTGGGTGAGCAGACTCGGGCAAGACTTTTAGCAATATTCATCTGAAAGTGAAAGCCTCAGAGGAAGTTTTAACTACCTTAACTACCCGGAGTCCAGTCTCCTTTCTGCTGCGAGGTAATCTCAGCATGAAGGGAGGCTGAGCTTCAGCGTGGTCCCCCCCGAGCCCAGCCTGCTGATGTCAGTGCCCACCTTCTCCAGGGAACCATCTAGAAGGCAGGAGCATGCTGAAGAAGAACACGGGTTGAATGAAATACAATTTTTTAAGATAGTGCTTTGTATATAACATTTTCATGCCAGATTTGAGAATAGCTCTAGCAGATTCTTAGGTCACCTTCTGCAGTGGTTCATCAGCAGGCGACAGTGAAATTCTGGTGGGAATTCAGGTGGCCAAACCAAATTGAGCCAGGAGTAAAAGATGCACACTCTGGAGAAAAGCATTAGAACAGTAAATGAAGATCTGGTCTGGAAGAGGGAAAATAGTTCTAAGTAGGAAACAAATCTCCAGAGAAAAATGAGGTGGTCGCCTCCTGGACTAGTATGGGCCCCAGCATGACCAGTGACACTCACTGGTAAGCTGCAGTGAACTGCCCAGTAAAGGGATCAAAGGGAGAAGCCAGCACTGAGCAACATGAGCAGGGACTTTACCCTCTGCCTGAAGATTTCTGCCTCTAACACTAACAACTTGATACAGCTGCCAAGCGCTGCTCAAAGGCATGTTTCATTCATCTTTGGGGTTCTAATTGGTGTGATGATAAGAAATCCAGGGCTGGCGACCATTAAGGGAGTTTCTATGAATACATTGAGTAACTTGAGTTAGTAAAAGTGACTAGTGATGGATTTCCTCTTTTCCCCAAAGAGTGACATCCTGGACCCATGCAGGCGGTCAGGGTTTTCCTGTTGAGCTCATCAGGCTTTATCCAAAGTGGTTTGGGTTAGGTTGGGGGTTTTTCTGCTCTTTCCTATACAGGTCTGCACCTGTATCTGAAATCTTCCACATTCTGGTAGATCACAACATTCTGTTACAAAGTAAACTCGCTGGGTTTTGGGTTTTTTTTTCCTTCACATCATGTTTGTTACTTATACCCTCAAGGGAAATAATTCAGTAGGATGGGAAGAAGCTGTCTCTGATCAGCTTTAAAACTCTTCACATGTCTTTCAAGAAGGCAGTAGAGGAAATGCTTCACTGAGCTTTACAGTCAAATTAATCAGACACCTGGAGACAAAAGAGTTCCTTGTGTGTTTTCCTTACGAAGAGCTAAATCCATGCTGTCCCCCACTACACGCTGGCTGGAAAGGGGGCACACACACCCCTACAAACAAAGGGTTGCTGCCCCCCCCCAGCCAGAGTGGGGTCTCTCCCCTTGGCTGTGTTAGGTCAGAATGAGCAGGACAGCCACCATGTTCCTATCAAACAGTGGGAAGGTTTGGAGGCTGACATTTAGCAAGGAAGGGCAAAACCTGGACTGACTTCAGAGGACAATAATGCAAAAAAGTCTGGTAAATGAGAAATGTGCTTTGTCAGGAATGACAAAAGACCCCGGGTACCCCAAAGGGGTGGTTTCTAAACAGTGGGCTGGCTAAGTACCAGCTGCCACAACACAAAACACAATAGTTCAGCTGTAAACATTGCAGATCATACAGCCTGGGAACAAGCCTCCCAACTACGCCTCACACCTCTGGGCAGTTTGCCTGATTACTGAAAGCCAGCAGATGATGGTACTTCAATCACTCCATCCTATTTTAGCCTCTTAATGGTAAAACTAATGTGAAAACAAGATGTATCTCCAGATAGTTGCTCTCTGCACCACAGCAGATAGCGTTTTAACACCAGTCACTCTGCTTAAGAGAAAGGGGGAGAGCTGCTGTGCTCTCCTCCTCCCACAGGCATTAACTGTGCCACGTGTGGCTCGCAAGGAGAATAAGCAGAGCTGCCAGAACAACTCACCAGGCACATGACTCTGTTCATGGGAATCATTCCAGGTCTGATATTGCCACCGGGCTTCAGAGCTTCCCGCACATCCTCGGGGATAAGGAAGGACTCGTTGTACCAGATCTCAAACTCTGCAAAGCAAAGAAAGCAGGGGGCAATAAACAGGGCTGTAATGACCCAGGAGACAAGGGTGGATTGCTTCTGGCTCCCTGCCCACCGATCAGAGGGGCCCCCGGTGCTCTTCCAACTCTCAGACGGGACCTCAGGACTCCACCCACACTCCTGAGTTTCTAACTATTAGAAAAGTTAGTTAAAAAGGACAGGGCTGTCAGCTGGCATTGCTGCTGGCACTAGGAGGTGAGTGGGCAACGGTGGCTGGCCCTGGGCACAGACCCCTGGGCTTGTGCAGCCCAAGAGGTGGCTGGCCACGAGATGGCACTGCTCCTGCATGCTGAGGACATGGAGCCACCAGCCCGGAGCTAGCCATTTCGGGTGCTCAGCACCCTTGGGGGTCAGATTTCAATTCCAAATGCTAAAACAGCACAGCTTTTCCATCCTGTAATAGCCTGTGATAACACCCAGCAGGTGCTGCAGTGCAGCAGGAATTCTGCCCGGATTAATCCTGGGCATTTCCCAGCCCCCTGCTGTGGAGGGGTTATGCTCTGCTCTGTTCCTCTGGCACGTTTCCCAGGGAGCACCTGGAGAAGGCTGTGCTGCCCAGGAGGGACCCCAGGAACGGAGCTGCTTTCTGTCCTGGGAGCCACGAAGGACAAACAAGGTTAAACACAGAGCCCTGCTCACTCTAGGCAGTCTGGGCATGATGCAACACCACTGACTTTTTACCCCAATTTTAGCTGAAATGACCTCTTTGCTCTGGGACGACACGGATATTGAGTGAGTCCATGCCTGGATGTTTCAACAGACAGCAAACATCTGGAGCACCCAAAAAATGCCAAACCCAGATCCAATCAATGCAAACTAGTGGCAAAGTTTCTGCAAAATGATGATTTGGCCCTGTCTCCTGGAGCAAGCCATGTATGTCTTTCAGCGTGGGATGCACTGATGGATACAAGTTGTGCTCTGGCAAGTCTGTAAAAAAGAAGTGTTGCCATGTGCACAGCATCCAAATGCTGGGGACTTGGGCATTCCTACACCTACTGTCTTCCATCATATGGGACAAATCTGGGGATACAGCAGGACTGTGCTTCCGTTACCACTGTCTCAAACCCAGTGGCCTGCAGCAGAGCACACCACGAGGATCACCCTGAGCAGAGGTGTGACTCACCACCATGAGGGTGGTGTTGGTGAAGAACACGCTAAAACGACCCAGCTCTGCTTCCTGCCAAGGCACCTGTGCTGCAGCACTGGAACCCGAATCTCACAGGGGTACAGAGGAGACATCTGCAATCCAGAGCCAAAGCCCTGGCCTAGTGCAGTTCCTTAGCTGCCATTTCTGTGAAATTAAATCAAGGGTGAGAGCCAGGGCCATCAGTGGGAGCATTCAAGTACTTAAAGGGGCTACAGGAAAGCTGGGGAGGGACTCTTGATCAAGGAGTGTATGGACAGGATGAGGGGTAGCAGTTTTAAACTGAAAGAGGGGAGATTTAGATTAGATATCAGGAAAAAAATCTTCCCTGTGAGGGTGGTGGGACACTGGCACAGGTTGCCCAGAGCAGCTGTGGCTGCCCCCTCCCTGGAAGGGTTCAAGGCCAGGTTGGACGGGGCTTTGGGCAACCTGGGCTAGGGGAAGGTGTCCCTGCCCGCGGCAGGGGAGTGGAACTGGGTGATCTTTAAGGCCGCTCCCAACCCAAACCATTCTAACACTCTATGATTATTGTCAACTTCACTGTGAAAGGCTCTGACCCACAGCATTCCATCTAGTGGTGTGACCACGGAGCAGTATGTCATTATCTGTGAGAAAGAATCTGCAGCAATTCAGTGGAATGTCAAAAAACACCCCCAATCATCAATAAAAAAGAAGCCTGGAAGGCAATAAGAAAAAGGACAACAAGAGGATGATGGACTTGGCTTATTTTTCACGACATGTCTGTGAAGTGGTTCAGTGCTGAGTGCTGTCGAGCACCCCTGCTAAACTGGAGGCTGTTCAGAAACAGCCCTGGAGAGGCAGTACCTGAAATGAGTCTGTTCCGGCACCGGTTCACCAGGTGCTGGCAGTACTGGATTTCTGCCTTCAGGTCCTGCAGCTCAGCATAGCCAGACCTGTATTCTTCCTTCAGGTCTTTCAGCTTCATGATGAGTGAAAACTCCTTCTCATCAATTATGATCTGTCCTTTCTCATCAACATATTCTCCTGGAGGGTAAGAAAAGGAAACTAAGGTTTCTCATGAGGGTGGAGAGGGACAAAGAACAGTCATTATACTTTGAACCACACAGTAGTTACCCAGTTATACTGAGGTTAACCACACAACTGACATTTCCTTAGACAGGCTTTCTGCAAATACAGTGTTGGGAGTGGTGTGGGGCAGAAATCACTGCTGAACTCCTGAACCTGCTCAGACATCGGTCCCCACACAACTGGGACATGTGCAGATGAAGAGGAGGGATGAGGCTCTGCAGAAAGACACCCACAGGACAGCCTGCTGTAGGGTACTGAAAAAAACCCTGGGCAGCCATGGTAAGGGGGTTTGAGACAAAGGGCTGGTCAGCCCTTTAGGGACAGTTCAGCCAGTGCTACTTCCCTGTGATAAACATCTTGTGTTCTTGGTTTCCCTCAAAGCATTTTGTTCCTGTGGTTTCCAGCACCCACAATAACCCACCAGTTGGTAGATGTCATGATAAAAAGCAAAGGCCCAAAAGAAGCAATGAGTCCATGGAGACAGAGCCTCACTTTTGATATGGACTCAAGCTGATTTGCTCATCATGTAGGCAAACAAGCTTTTTGCATCTTCAGGACCAGACCCTATGGGATGGTCATAAAAGTCTCTACAGAAAGAGAAATGGAAACCAGTAGAGCCTCATGCACTCTGGGTCTGACTCTGGCCCTCACTCACCAGTCAGGGCCTGCTTGCTGCTGACCATTCTCTCTTATTTTCTGCTAATTGCCTGGCAATAGTTAAGTCTGTAGTTTCACAGAACTGAGTTGTTTTGCTGTCCTCCCTGCATGCAAGGACCACACTGCTACTTCCTTGCCCTCACATGCAGAGCACTCTAGACCACTCTGCTCTTAAAGCCATTTGTTTCAGATTTCTCTCCTCACCCAGAGGCATTTCTTCTCCACTCCTCTGCAGAATGCAACAGCACTGTCTCTTGGGAGCCCTGCTGCAGGGAGCACAAAGCCTGACACACCACCTAGTCTCATCCAGGCATATTCCACCTAAAAAACATCTTGCCACAGCAAAGTAAGAAGGCACTGACCCCACTTTTTTCCTCTAGTACCTTAAAGTTTGGGATTCTGACTTGCATAAACCAGACTCTAATCTAGATCAAGCTGTAGGAGATGTCACAGTAAGGGAGATGTCACTGCTACTCAGGATTTCTGACCTGCATCTGTCAGCAGCACACTGCCTAATCCATCAAAGCGTGGGGCGAGGAATTCACCAGACTGCAGCTCACCTCACCAGCATAAAGCCCAAGTAGCATTCAAGGAGGCTGAAGTGTGGAGGACTCAGATGGCAAACCACAAGGAAGAGCTAGGGCATAAAATCCGGCCTACCCCACTGCCCTGGCAAGCAGCAGTGGTGGTCTAGTGGTCTGACCACCAGAACTGCTTTGAAACCAGCAGCTCCTCTCTTCTGTCAGATTCTTACTGGCCACAGCGACTTACCCTGCTGACACCGCTCCCACTTCTGAGCCTCCAGAGCCTCCTGGATGCCTTCCATCTCCCGCTTGATGAAGTTAATCCTCTGTGCTACTGTATTGCTTCTCTTCTTCCTGGCAAGGAGGATGCTTTTGTTCTCTTTAAAGATGCGGCTGATCTCACTTCCGCACTCCTCCTTAAACTGCTTAAATGCCACTGGCTTGGATGGAGGGGAGCTGCAACAGAATTCAAAGAAAACACACACAGACACGGGGAGGTTAGCTTGTTCTGCCCTGCAGCATGACACGTGGGAGCAGCCATAGCTGATGGCATCTCCGTGGGCCCTTTGAGGATCTCGCTGTGTGAGCTCCACCCTGGTACCGTCTCTGTGCCAACCTTCATACCCCCTTTCCCCCAGTACCTCTCCCAGAAGAGTTATTTACATAGAAACCACATTCCTCAGGAGATGCCTCAGAATTCAGTTTTCCCTGGAAAGTGGACCTTTATTAGCCTGGATTTGCAGAAAAAATGAATAGTTCCTCCCTATTGTTAAACAGAAACGCCTTTGCTCATTCCTCACTGGATTCCCAGCACAGACCAGTGGCTTCTGCCAACCAAATCCCATAGCTGCATGTGTTGGCTGGCTCTACAGTGCTGCCACCCATGGCTTTTAAGTCTTTCCTATTTAGAAAGACTGAATTCAAAGCGGCATGTGTCAATCCTGATGTTTCTATGAAATGGCTTTGATGCAAATGTGCCCCCATCAACACCAGCTCTTATTTCACCACAAACCAGCCTGGGCAAAAGGAGAGTCCCTCAGGTGAACGTCACACTCCCACACATGCTGCTCTGTGCTGTGTAAGGTTGGTCTTGGTGAGCAGGCTGGATCTTGGTGAGCAGAAGGTAGCTACAGGTCTCCACATTCCTCAGTCCAGACCAGTCAAAACAAAACTCTGCCTACTGCCTTCCCCTGGTTGAACTCTGAAGGGCATTTTCAAACTCCTCAAAGGCTGCGTGAGGCTGTTTTCTGTGCCAAACTGCTGGCAAAGCACTGTAAACAAAGGCCGCTGGGCAGAGTGCCACAGCTGCAGCTGACAGCCAGCTACTGAGCTACTTTAAGCACTTCGGCTTGTGCCATTTGCAGCTGCAGCAGCAGCCTTCCCAGCCAGCCACAGGACTTTTTGAACAATAGTAAAACACATGCAGAGGGCACAGAGGAACATGGTAACATGTTAAGGTGCTTCAGGAGTAAATTCTCCTGGGACAGCTTCACTGTGATGCTTTCCCTGGGAGGCAGGAACAAGCAAGGATTGGTCACCCACAGCACAGGCAGTGGAGAGGCTCATAATGCTTCAGAGCTACATTGCTTGTAGCTGGAGAGCTCTCGGTGAGAAAAAATGGCTGCTGTTGGGAAACATGGTGTCCAGACTGGTTTGTGTGGGGTCCTGGCTGAGCAACTCTGAACTGAACAGCCTCATGCTGTTGAGCACATCCTCCTGGAAAGACATCTTTGTCTCAATACCCTGAGCATTTTTTACCCCATCCAGAATGAAATGCAATTCAGCGCTGCCCTCCCATGCTAAATTCTTGTCACAAGATGACCGGCTCAATTTTTGGCCATTCTCCACTCTTCTGTCTGATCTGGCACCTCCTGCCATGATCTTGTGCAGCTATTGACCCATCTTCACAACTGTGTGGGGTTTTGAGGTCTCTCTGCACTTTCACTTTTTGTCGGGTTGACCCAGCGCTGAGGGATGTGGTGGAGTTGAGAACGGTCAGTGTGAGGTTCATGGTTGGACTGGAGGAGCTTCAAGGTCCTTTTCCAACCCAGATAATTCTGTGATACTACTAACCAAAGGGTAAAGAGTGATGCAATTTTCAAAGACTTTACAATTAATAGAGAAACTAGCCAGGGCAGAGCTCAAAGCAGAGGGAGAAGATGACTGCCACTAACATACTTTGGTACCCAAGGTGTCCACACAGTGTATTTCTGCATCTGAGCCATGAAGATCTGCAAATCTCTTTACTCTGAGGCAGGTAGCTGTAGTAGTGGAACAGAATGCAATCACGCTGGTATAAACAACCCTCTGGCAAAGGGAAAGCTTACCTGGGCCGCTGGGAATCCTCCATGGGAGCTGGCTTGGAGAGCTCTGTGTCAATATTTGCTGTATCCGGGTTCCTTGCTTCCTCTTTCACATCCAGATCCTTGGTGAAATTTATTACCTGACTTTTTGATGGTAAAACACCACCCAGATCTCTCCCAGAAGGAGAAGTCCAGATTCCTTCCTTCCTGACAGGGGGGAAAAAGGTGAACCAGATTAATTAATTTATTCATTATAGGAAACTGGAACCAAAATATACTGCAGATGCTAGCTCTGCTGATTCAAAACGTAGCGGTCTGATGTAGCTTCTGCCAAAGTTTGCAGTGAAATATCTACTGACAAGGACTAAGATCAGCCTTGTTCTCACAAATCCTTCCTTGCTGGAGTAGGGGGACTGCCCTGTGTAGCAAATACTACACAATAGCCCAGGCTGGACTTGAGAAGGGTCACAAGGACAACAGTCCCACACTGTCTGGATTGAGGCACACCTGCAGGCAGGAGAACTCTCAGAGGAACCTACAGACTGAATCCCCTAGGATCTAATTAACCCCACATCTAAACCAAGCCTAGGTCTCTGTTCTTCTCTCTCTGTTCACCTCCACAAACATCACCAGCCTCATCTGCAGGGGATAGTGTGACTTGAAAGCAAAGTACTTGCCAAATCTCCTTCCACCTCCCTAAAAAAATGAACAGCACAGAGGAGTCCCCTGTGTCACATGGATATTAAAGCCTTGGTGGTTCCTCTCCTCTCTGACACAAGGACTTTGGGGACACATCGGGGAGGAACCAAGCGAATGTTCTCAGCCACAGAAGTAGTTGTAGAAGCTGCCAATGCAGAGACCTCACTTCTATAAATTGAGGGATCAGTACCAATCACTGGTTCCCCCTTCCCTTCTCAAAATCTCTTCTCCTTATCTGCTCCTCTACCCATTGTTCCTTCTTCCCTTTTCACTTAGCAGATCCCCTTCTGCCTAACCCTTTAAAGAGAAGCTGCAGGTTTAATACATCTTCTGATGCTGTTCCCCTTGCCTGCATGTTCAAATCTCCACCTCTCCCTCTCAAGTCTCTGCTGCCTGCCAGCTCTTCAGCTCAAAGCCTGCCCACCCTCTGTGTTCTCAGCTCACACCCTGCCCAGCCCTCTGTGGTCTTGGCTCATCTGTAACAGACATGGGAGACAAACATTTACAGTAAATCTTCCCCATAAGAGAGATCTACCCACAGAATCATAGAATCATTCAGGTTGGAAAAGCCCCTCAGTATTATCGAGTCCAACCCTCAACCCGACTCTACAAAGTTCTCCCCTATCCCACATCCCCCCACAGCTCATCCAAACGACCCTTAAACACACCCAGGGATGGGGACTCCACCCCTCCCTGGGCAGCCTATTCCACTCTCTGACCACTCTTGCTGGGAAATACTTTCTCCTCAAGCCCAGTCTGACCCTCCCCTGTTGCAGTTTAAAGCCGTTCCCTCTTGTTCTGTCACTAATTCCCTGTGAGAAGAGCCCAGCACCAGCCTCTCTGCAATGTCCTTTCAGGGAGCTGTAGAGAGTGATGAGGTCTCCCCTCAGCCTTCTCCTCCTCACACTGAACACTCCCAGCTCCTTCAATGGCTCCTCACAGGATTTATCCTCCAGGCCCTTCCCCAGCCTCGTTGCCCTCCTCTGCCCTCGCTCCAGCCCCTCGAGATCTCTCTTGTATTGAGGTGCCCAAAACTGGACACAACACTCCAGGTGTGGCCTCACCAGTGCAGAGAACAGGGGGACTGTCACCTCCCTACTCCTGCTGGTCACACTATTTCTAATCCAAACCATGATGCCTTTGGCTTTCTTGGCCACCTGGGCACACTGCTGGCTCCTGTTCAGCTGCTTGTCAGTGAGAACCCCCAGATCCTTCTCTCCCAGACAGCTCCAGCTGCACCTCCCCAAGCTGCAGGCTGTGTCTGCTGGCCAAACGCATTCCCCTGGCACCCTCCTGACGTGTGACTGGTGGCCATCAGGGCACCACAGACCCCTCCAGCACTATGAGGAAACACAAAACTTCCACATAGTCACTAAGCCAACTTCATCTCTGCCTTCCTCACACCTTGAACAGAAGCAGTCACAGCCATGACACATTATCAGACACAAGGGAGAGCTGTCTGGCTACTAAACTCACTTGGGTGGCTCATTGCTTTTCTTGGATTTTTTCTTCCCACCATGTGCGGATGAAAAAGAAGCAGTTCTAGTCCCAAAATGCTGTCCATTCTCTTCCGGCACCAAATGGCCATCCACAGCAACCACACCTGCCTGGGAACAGGAAAAAATAAAACACGGACCAGGAAGCATTAGATCTGTAGCTCTCTAGGCCACGAAAGCCATACAGCCCTTGCCCAGCAGCTATTCCATCCTGTTGTACAATCTAATCCAGAAATCTGTAGGCACTACCAAGTATTTCAGGGAAACACATCTATAAGAATGAAGTGAAAACTAAAAGAGGACCCTAAATTATCCTCAAATTCATATGCCAAATGTTTCAGCCACTTAGGGGGACAATAACTTGGGTTTAGTGTCACAGAAATAAAAGCACCCTCAGCAGTCTTCATTTAATGAAGATATGTAAGACAACTGGTTTTTATACAATTTTTCATATCACCTCAGCCATAAAACAGGGGCTGTTAAGCCCTAAAATCTATCTAAATCAGGTTTGGTTCTGTTTTCCACTTCTTTAAATAAAGACTTGAATAGGTCTCTTAGAGACCATGTGCTTCACTGTTATACAAATAGTTTGCATTTTCCCTTGTGCCTTTCTTCCAAAAAATTCAAAGCATCTTCTGTTAAGCCACAGGACGAGTATATGATTCTGCATAAAAGATAATCATTATTTTATCCACATTACTGGGTAAAACCAAAGCAAGTGAATAACCACTTTGGACAGAAAGTACTTCGCAGATGGAAATAAGTAATGAAAAATAAACTGGAAGATAGAGTCCACATCTGAATTTATGGTTTACATACGATATATTTGCTTTGCTCCAGGAATTATAAAGGATTAAGAGGGATCTCAGCAGAGGCAGGTGATCTGACCCTGCCTTCTACAATTGACAGACAGGTCACCTTCTAGTTTGTATTTTCTTCATTCCCATTGAATAAATTCTTCTGTTCAGATAATGGGCCTAGTCCTCCACCAACAGGAATGCCACTGGAGCACCTGTGCTCCATGCATGTTTTTTGACACGTTCATTCTGTTAACATTTCTGAGCTTCAGATTTCAACGGGGAAAAGTTGAGAATTTGGGGCAATTCACGTTTCAGCAGCAAAGGAACAAATTCTGAGATAGTTTCTAGGCCAGGCTCAAGGACCAGGCATTACCTTCTGAATGGCAGCAACAGCAGCAAAGTCATTTTTGTCTATCAGAGTGTACTTGCTTCGTAATCTGGCCTCCACTTTATGCTCCTGTTGACTGGGGGAGAAAACAACCCCTTACCATTGTGTTCATATGCCAAAACCTGTGATACCTGCCAATATCAGATTTCCAAAGAAAACCATCTTTCCCTCTGAACTCATTCACAAACACCCCACCTTGCTCCTTTTATTATTCCCCATAACCATTGTAACCTTTATCCACTCTCCTCTTCCTTTCTTGTTCTACAATGTCCCTTAGGCCTCTTAGATATGGAAGCTTTTTGATGGCCATTTTAATACTTAGCATAAACTTTTAATGGTCCAGAACAAATAATATTACCTCTGCTCATTTCCATCACCTTACTTTAACCTAGTGATTTTCAAACTGAGTGATTTTTTTCACTGAAAGGGAATGAGTAAAGCCTCGTCAGTAGGCTTAAATACACTCCACAAGACTGAAAATTGTTAGAGAATCTGCAAGTTAAAAAGACTGTTCTTTCAGAACAATAAAAGGAGTCCCAAGTTAAAAAGATAATAATCAGGGAAAATTTTACCATGAAACCCATTTTGGTCTTGGGTCCCAGCAAAGCTTGACTGCCCAGTCTGATGATATACCACAGACACTTGTGTTCATACAAGTTTCTTGAGGACAGGCAGATTTTTTACAGCAGTATTTCAATGTCACTCTTGTGAGAAGAAATCTCTACTGCCCAGCCAGACCACTGCTGCAAAGCCTGGTGGGTTGCCCCTAATACCCTTATTGTTCTTTATTCTCTTCTATTTCATGACATGGAAGCTACTTGTCCTCATTTTTAGGATTTTTTTTTTTCCAGCCTGACATTCACCTTCCATCCTTCACCCTAAAAACTAATTTTCAGCATCCACTGGTGAGATTTTCAATAACCTCTTCCACACATTCTCCCATCCCACACCACACATCAGCAAGCACCTCCCTGGAAATAGTCACAAAGCCCTCTAATCAGTCTCTACAAAGTGCTTTATGACCTTCCTTTGACATCATCTCTTAAAAAACAAAAAGTACATCTGATGACTTTTAGATGCTGGTGTGGTGAGACCAGTTCATAGCATCTCATCCTACAGAGTTGGATTTTTCTTTTGATCTGGTTGCTTCGCACTATGGTGATATGCTCTGTGACGAGGGATCCTGCACAGTTCATGCTCAGTGATGGTGTATTTGCCAAGCAGACTTTTTAACCAGTGAAATTTACCATCAGGGCCCTTTGCACGTGACTTACAAGCACCGGAAGGTTAGAGGCAATAGCCTTTGTGTGCAAAGGCCAGCAGAATTTGTCCAGAATTGTGTTTTCAGTTACAAGTCATTCCCTGTATTTCATAACGATTCTTCACAGATGTCATGGTAAGTGTGATATCGCAGACAAAAGCTTGGTGGAATTTCTAAACCTTACTGTGAAATGCATCAACCTTGGATATCTTACCTTAAAGTCAGCTTGAACTGCTTAAATACCTCCTGGACTTGCCTGACGTTCACTATCTGAGGGAGAGATGTATAGAGTGAAGATACAGGTAAGCATTTCTGTGCTCTGGTCAGCCGTACCGTTTCAAATATTTCAGACTGTGAGGACTCTGCTTTCCACTTGCGGGGTATCCACACTGAAGGGGAGTTACCTTCATTGTGCCCCTGAGAGTCAGGCTGCAGGTGGATACACTGCTCACTCTGAGATTTTTAACGAGAGAGGAATCTGATAGACTGTGGTGAGCGCACAGCCATCAAGGTAATTAATTATTTACAAAAAATTTTAAAATTACACAGATGGCATCTGCTGACCTTGTGGAATATGATGCTACTTCTCTGTTCACTGCTGCCCAGGACTGGCTGGGTACTTGGAAGTCCCAGAGCACTATTTTTAGTCCTCTTATACATGGTAACAAATCAGTGCAGTGGAGCCATGCTGCTATCTGTGTTTTGGAGGTGATGAGCAGAAGACATCCTTCCCTTTGTGAAAGTCTTTCATTTTTCATCCTTCTCTGCCTTCCCTACTCCACACCCACCCACGTCACATTGTGCAGGCCTGGTAAAACACCTTCACATAAGCCCTTATTCCGCTCTAGTCCTGCCTGCTGCAGGGAGGACATGAGCACTTTTGAGAGAAGATAACAAATACGTAAAAGGAGAGGCAGTGTCTCAAGTGTTTTTGTTTAATCTAAAAGGTTATCCAACTGTTTGGAAAACAGTCTGCCAGCAACTTCTGCACTGTTGTCACAGTGGCTTCTGTTCACAACCAATGAAAACTTTACAGTAACTCTGACTGTGCAGTTATGACTTTCATTTCCTTACTTTTTTTTTTTTCTTTCCTGTTCACCCCCACAGGAATATTTGTGTATGAAGGACTTCTGCTGTTTCTTTTCACAATCATTTTGCAGTCAGTGGGTGGTTTCAAGTTGAGAAACCCTGCCCTAATGAACCTGTCCCTAAGAGACTGGACACATTTTGGCAACACACCTTACAAAAATTTAGTTTGACACTGGCAAGGCAAAATTTTGCCATTAATTCTTGAAAGAAGTTCCAAATAAACCAACTCAAAGTGTTTCAGGACTGAGGAAAATGGTTGGACTAGATGATCTTCAAGGTCTTTTTCAAACTACATGATTCTCTGATTCTGTGAAGTGTCCTCAAGGTTCCAAAAAAGAAAAAAATTAAATGGAAACAAAGAGACAGTCCTTAACATGAAAAAAAAAAAAAAAATTATAAATCTATAGTGCTTTGGGGGTTAAAGACAGCCTCTTCAGAAGACATTTTCATTGCTTCTGTCTTGGATTAAAATGGGATGGAATCAGTATTTAAGTCCTTCTCCAATAGGTAGCTACTTACATCAATTTCATCAATGTCTCCTTTTAGGTAATTATGGACTTGAGACTTAATCTCTGCTTTCTGAATGTCAGTCAGAGGGTCATAAGTCACCAAAGAACGATTTACCTAAGAAAAAAGGTGAACAATTGAGTATCAGTGAATTACAAAAAGATAAGCAAGTACTAGTCCAGCGAGCACCTGACATTGCTCTACTGTACCCGGGGAAGCCTTTTGTTTAATTTCTGCTTGTGACTTCTCATCATCTGAGTCAATAGGACAGAGGACTTAGGAGCATGCTGAAAGGAATACATTCCCCTTCGTGTTTCAATCACACAAGAAGAGGGCTTCAAGAGCTTGAAAAAAAACATCTACAGTGGTTGGGGACTGAAGCTACAACACAGTCTCACTGCATGGGATCTTCAGAGCTTTGCCTAAACCCCAAGAGACAGGGCTGGAAGCAGAAGGAAGAATACAGCCACAATGAACACTGAGTTAACTGATTCTATTGCAAATCAAAGATCATTAACTAGGTCCCATCTAAGACTATTCCTATTTCTTACCAAGCTGTCATGCAAGGCCAGTTCCTGCTTTAGAAGAATAATCTCCTTCTCCAAAGCCTTCACTGTCCCCTAGCAAGAAAACAAAAGGGTGAGCAAATGTCTAAATGCTATTGGAGAAAAAAACTGCTGGAAAGCAGCATTAAACTGGCTGCTAGAGAACATCACAGCTGTGTACCAGCTCCCCCAGGGTTCACTGTCAGGTTTGCGTCAGTGAAGCAGTGGGTCTGGAAATCCCTTTGCCTTTGATTAGCTTCCAAGAGGACAGCTTCTGTAGTGTCCTGGGTGAATGGCCTGCAGACTCTGCCTAAGCTGTCAGAATAGGGGCCACCTGGTTTTTAATTTGATGCTTTCCTGATGTGGTAGTGTAGGGGCTGTCAAGTTCTGGACTATGAGATATTATCTTAAAAGAAAAGCAGCATGCAGGCTTCCACTCTGACCCTTCCTTCAGAATTCAGTAGGAGTTCTGATATTAGCAGAGGAGGGAGTCTCTTATGGTCTATTTGATTGAATTTCTCAATAACATGGAATATCTTCAAGCATTTGCTATTTAGAATGTGTTTCCAGAAATGTGTGGGTACATAAATCTTCTTGGGGTTCAGTGAAAATTGGATACTGAGCTGCTTTTTAAGTGACCTGTTGAGCATCAAAGCACAATTGCTTCTTAACAACTTCCTTAAACACCACTTTCATCTACTCTTTTTTTCCACTCCAGACATCTCAACAAAAATGAAAGGGGCTGAAGAGGAAAAGACAGTTTGTTGCACAGCTGCCTCTGGGAGCTACTGGAGGAAACTCCCCAGCTGTTTCTCTTCTTGCCAGTGAGCTCAGACCATGAAATACAGCCGGGTTCTTGCACACTACATGTGTTACATACAGATCAGATAATTCTAAACTTGTTCTCTGGGCTATCAGCACTTCACAGAGCATTTACTGCTGCTGGCTCTGTTTCAGCTGTCAAAGTGCACTCAGGCCATCTAAAATACTATGATAATTTTCTTTAAATTATTTCCTTGTTTAAGCAAGTTTTTGTAACCATGGCAAAAATGTTCTGTTATCAGCAGCAACGGGGGTAATCCTGTGTAAAGCTCCAGGTAGGACTGGACATGACTTCCCTGCATACCAGGGGAGTAGCCCACAACACAGTATCTCTGCTAAGAGGTGAATCTTATCAGAAAAATTTAGGACTCTTATGAATGCATTTGAAAGAATTACCACATGTCAGGGAAGATATAACCATCTGCGTGGCCGTACCCTCTAGCATATTCAAGGTAACTCTAATTAAATACCAATAAAAGAAGTTTCATACTAATCTGTACTATCACACACCTAAATATAGCAAGTGTCAGCTTGGCTGATGAGTGGCGATTCATTAAACTACCAAATTCTCCTCTGGTTTTTAAAGTTGTTATCCTAAATATTAATGAACCAGAGAAAACATGCCATCTTCCATTCCCATTCTCTCCATACCTCTTGGTCATATGTCTCATTGATGACTGGCTCTGTTGTGATCCATTTTATTCTGGTAGCAAAACGAAGAGAAGACAACTGAAAAACAGAGTTTTGAAGGAACTGAGGGAGATATTGGCAGGGATATAACTTTCATAATCTGTTACTACTTAATCGTATCAGATCCCAGAACACAGAAATACAAAAGCTCTTTAACTGCAGGGAGCAGTGTAGGATTTCTCATTTGCATAGTGTATCTTCTAGTGCTCACTGGTCTGTGATGAGCCAGCTTTAGATGATGTCTTTGTATTTTCTGTTCTGCCTGTGGACAGATCTTTGATAATTAGATCTCAGAAATATCCATTCCCATTTCTAATCAAATAACACATCCTAAAAACTCCAAATCACACATCGCTGGCCTTCAAGCTTAATTCCTGTAATTGTGGTCTCTTGAGAATAAGACCCTGCAGCCTGAAAATCCTCCTCCTGATGCAAAATATAGCAGCTGTCTCCTCAGTAGTATTACAAGTTTCTAGACACTATTGAAGTGTCTAGACACAAGGAGGAGAAGATAAAAACAACTCTGCTTTGAAGACAACTGCATAACGGGTGTCTGGGGTCTTTTTTTTTTTTTTTTTTGCTACATAAAACTTTCTTGGCAAAGAGCAAATTGATTCTCTTCTCTGTGTTACAGATGTGGTTAAGTTGATCCAGTTCACACAGTGAGACTTTCACCAATTTCATTATTTCACAGGTTGAAAACCCTTACTGTTAGGAGGTTACTCCTGATTCCTGAACCAGCAGAAAGCCAGCTCAGCTCTGATGTGAACTGGTGCAATTCCACTGACCTCATTATGTGATGCACCATTCAAACATGTTCACAGAGTTGAACCAACAATAATAACATTATCCACTGTGTTTAGATTTTAGCTGCTTGTGCCTGCTCTATTTCAGGCTCTCATTCTCCCCCGGGCCAGTTACCACTCATCTGTTTGCATCACAAAGCAGACTGGTGAGAGCAATCTGTTTACTGAGCCTTTGAGATAAGATGAGCTATCCAATATTTCTGATGAATTAGGCTGGGTGTTTCTCTGGGACTCCTGCCATAGCCCTCCAGAGAATATTCTTTAAACCCATCTATGGCCAATTGCAACAGTAGCAGGAAGAACACTTTAATTCTGTAGAAATTAGTTCAACTTACAGTCTCTTCCACATGCGCAGCTTCCCCACAGATATTTGCCACTAGAACAGTATTGCAGTTTCCTCCTGGGAAAAATAATTTAAAAAAAAAAAAAAAAGCAAAGATAATTTGGGGGGTTTTGTTGTTTCCTTTTCTAGAATGTATTATATTATGTACTGACATGAAAAAGAGGAAAAGAAACAACACACAACCAGTGTGTAACTGTCCCTCTGAAGTTCCCATGGGTACAGAACCACAGTGGCACAGAATGACTGAAGAATAAAGGTAAAATGTGTTTCTCATGTGGTGATGATGCAGTAAGAAGGTGGGAACACGAACTATGCAAGCCTGAAATCAGGAAAACTAGAGCAGAGGATTTAAAAAGCTCTTGGCCTAAGTGTAACAGCAGGGAACGTGGCAGGACATAGTCACTGCCTTTCCTAAAAGCAACACAAGACTTGTGCTGGGAATGCCTCAAACATCAATCTCATTTCTGATGACTTTGGTTACTCCCCACAGATGTCCACAGCCTGTTTTCAGCTGCTTTCTCCTCCCATGTCTCCAGCCTGCATCCCGAGGGCATAAGCCTTTCCCATGGATCCACAATGCACCACAGCTTTGGGCTTATCATCTGTAGCCCGATGCTAAAGCAGGAGCATCTGAAAAGGCTTGTAGCATTCTGGGGGTCTTTTGGTGGCATTTTTTTTTTTAAGTATTCTAACTAAGGTGTTGTGAATTTATACTGGCTTGATCAATGTGGGCTTTGTATTGCCTCCTGCACCTGCTGTTTTATTTGATAAGGAAAACCAGACATCCTTTGAATGGTGACGAGTTCCGTGTGTTTATATGTTATGGCCCTAGGACTCAATATGGTCACTGAAACACTATTTTCTAGTAACTGTTTGGGGCTGTTGTGATGCACAGCTCTTACCTAGTGAGTCCTTGAGAACATGAGTGAGCTTGCTCTGCCGGAAGGGCATGTGGTCCCTCTTAGGATCAGCCAGGGCAATGATGAGTTGCTCAAGGAACGACAGAGACTTGTTGATGTACATGGCTTCTTTCAGAACCTGCCCTTCAGACTGCAATGAAGATCAAAAAGCAAAATTTTCACAACACGTGTTTCTGGCCGAACTGCAGAAAAGAGCATATTCCTCACTGAGGGTACAACTGCTCAGCTGCAAGGGCAAGGAGATAATTCAGACCCAATAAATTCATCATCTAGAGCTTTCTTCAGTTTGAGTTTTCCAAGACCTCATTTTTTTCATTACAAGTCTGCCACAACCACTGGCTTTCCTTCCCAAAGGGGAAATCATATTTGTCACAGGGCTGATGCAATTTCTATCCTGACCAATATAGAATGTCAAACAGGACGTGAGGAGGTTTCAGTTATTGAGCCCTAATGCTCTAAGAAATGTCCTGGTTTTGGCTGGGTTTTGCCTGCTGTGACTAAAAGTTGGGAATTTGCACTGTCACTCATGGAATGAAGAGGAAAACCAGAGGTTGCTCGTCTTAATCATTGGTGCCTCTGGCCCTTTCTTTTGTGGAGGAATTATAGATTCATATTAACTGACTGAGCCTGGGTCAGGTTGGAAGGCACACGCAGGACGAGTGTCACATACATGTGGACTCAGAAACACACACAGCAGCTGCCAACAACTGCAAAAAACACACCTCTGATGTGTTAATGGGACTTACAATTTGTCAGTCTCTCCTATTTAGCACAGGCTGAATTCTGTTGTGGGGAAAACCTGTAATTTCAGTTCCGCTCCATTGATTCACTGAAATACACTGAAATATTTATTCCATGACTTACTCTGGTCTTGCTCAGCCTCTCCGAGCCTGCCAGGTCTATTAAGTTGATTTTAGAGTTAACGCATTTGACATCTGAGAAAACTCTGAAACGAGACTGAGGGAGGAAAGAATATAAGCTGTACTTAACAGTAGACAAAACTGAAATATAGTAAAAAACAGACATGTAAAAATCCTCAGCCATCTGAGTCGCTGGAAAAACTGCTGGCGCTCTTACCTCAATATAAATAGTAAAGATGCAATGGGATCTGGATGAATTCTTATTCAGTGTGTGCTCTGCTATCGCTCTGTTGGTCTCACCCTGCAAACAAAGTCCAAATTAAAGACATTGTTTTTAAACTTCTATGTTGGTAGAACACAGGAAAATTATAAATCCACAGTGTTAAACGAACTGGTTCACTCTTTGGTAGCACTGTTCAGTTGGTTAGAGCAGTCAGAGCAGCAGCTCACCACATTTTCCTCACTTTCTTACTCAAAGACCTCTCAAAGCATTTCACAGCGCAGTTGGTGAAGGTCACTGTTTACTGTAATAATGCCTTTCACCAGAGACCACATTATCAGCAGTTCCACCCTCAAGGCTCAGCTCACAGAATTGTGGCTTTCTGAGAAACAGTCAGGCAAGCCTTGTGCAGAGGCAATACCCCCCTGGCTGTTTCAGTTTCTTGATGACTAGAAAACCAAAGAGCTCGCCAAGCTTTAAATGTCATAGAAAACTCACATGTAGATGATAGCCAGAAATTTGTTATCCCTGCTTACAGGAAAAGCAAGCAACATTGAAAATGATGTTGCAACTGCTTGTTAGGAGTGCCAGTCTATCACGGAGTTGTGCTGCCAGGCAGAAAAGGGAACAGAAGGCTCCACAGCACAGAAATGAACTTGTCAACGGGCTTCCCAGCTGACTGGTCTGCCTGGGTCTCAAAGGACAACGAACTTTGAGAGCTGGAAGGTCAGCGACTGGCTCCACACTAGGGAGTGTAAAGCCAAAAGCGAGAAGGAGGGTGAAGATCCCTGGGTAAATATTGTCAACCCCACTCAACAAATGAATAGTCACAGTGTAGTGGGCAGCCTCCTCAGAGCCTGGAGCTTTCTTGGTGAAACCAGAACCATAGGCAGAGCTCATCTAAGGACCTGAACAGATCCCCAGGCATCACTTGCACTTATTCTGTCAACAGAGATCAAGTTAAGCTGCATTATCATCATCCTTCTACTCTTTAAAAAGAAAACGGGAGCTCCTGGAAGCTTAGCTTAGGACAAGACAGTCCCACTATTAAAAAGGCAAGTGAAAGATTTTAAGGACACCAGCTGGATCCTGGTCAGAATACGCTTCCTGCACACAGAACCAATTATTTATTCATGTTTTCCTTACAAACTAAAGCACCCACAAGCAAAAGAAAGGTGCAGATATAAGTAAGGAAACTCTCTCCACAAATCTAACCCACTGGGTGAACGTCCCTGATGTAAAATCCGACTAAGGATACCTGTGCCATGACCATACCAAACTCTCTGCCAAAGATGTCACTGGTAAAACTCTTTTCTTGGAGCACTGGCATAGCTAGGAGAGGTAGGTGTGTTTCTCAGGAAGAAATTCCAGTGTCGGTCAGCTGGTGGGTCTAAAAAGATCCCAAATATTCTACAGTTTGTACCAAATCCCTCACTGACACCCTTACATGACAACCAGGGTAATGGAAACAAGTTTTTTCGGCTGTTTGGGATGTCAGTTTGATGAAGGGGCTGGTGAGGTGGCTGGTGTTTCAGACAAGGCTTTTTAAACCAAAGCAGATCCTGTGGCTGCCTTCGCTATTTTGGTGCTGCCTGGAATTTCCAATACTTCTACGTTCTGTGGTCTCACCCCAATAGATTTCCTCCATCACTTCACTTTCTCTGATGCCCACTAAAAACAGGGTTTTCTCCATGGAGATCTTCCAGAATCTCTGTGCCAGGGGCACTTTCCTTGCAAGAACATGGGCTACAAAGAGTTACCAGTTTTCTATCCGCAAGAAATAGAACAAAGAGGGTTGAATCCTGCTTTACTGCCTCCTCCCTCAGCTAAGCCAACAAATATAACAGATAAAGTGTAATATTGTTTTTCTCTTGCCTCAAAAAAGAGATTTAGAGCATCTTCCTCATGGCTAACAGAATGTATAGACAAGCCCTTCACATAAACACCCTGCGGGCAGTCCACTACAGCCATTGGCACATCGCAGTTCCTGCTGCTCATCGTGGGGGACAGAAGGTCAAGCAGGGTCTCATTGTAGATTTCCAGGTAGGATATACGGACCCTGACGGAATGTGCAGATGCTCTGAAGACCTGTGCAAAGACAAAGAGTTTGTCAGCGGCAGTGCTAGTTCAACAAACAGAATTATTAGCTATTTATGGCTTTCCAGAGAAGCTATTTATAACTTTCTGAGCAGTTATAAGTGCCTCTGCCTGTGCGTAGCTAATTCTGTGCTATGGTTGCCCGAGGGCTGACAAGGCTAAGTCACCGGTTTCAACGCGATTTTGCAAAACAATAGTTTTGAAAACAACACTTTTGAAAGCCTGCTTACATTTGGGAAGCAGCAAGTACTTTATGTGAGCTAGTGGAATTACAGAGGAACAACCTCTGCAAACGACAATAAAGCATACTGCAGAATTCTTCTCATCTGAAACAAAGATGTTTGTTTGTGTTATGTCAGCCCCTCACGGTGTGTTTTAATTGGCTTGGTGGGAGTGGAGAGCATTCTGCAGTATCTCTGCCTAAAGTTAAGCAGCCTTGCCTCCTCAAAGTAGTAGTAAACTTCCACCTCTGAACAGGAATGTGTCTGTGCAGCAATAGGAGCACCAAATATTTCAAGCCAACACCATCCCAATGCTCTGAAACGTCACTGTTATCAGTGCACAAGGTCACAGTGTAGTAAAACAAAGGTACGGAGTAACTATGTTTTACAAGCTCCTTTATTTCCTTGACAATCATCACTTAGATAAAATGAAGGGGAAAAAAAACCAAACCAAACCAAAACAAACAAAACAACAAAAAGGACTGGTGGAGATCAACATAAAACACATTCACACATTCACTGTGTTAAAACACTTTTATGAGCTGATACAAGAGATGTCCTTGTCATTTCTTCCAGTCTTTTTTCAAATCCAGTACCTGCTGTATAGCTCGGGGTATGATTCCTCGATGCTTGTAGTCAGCAGTTGCTCCCATCATGGTGTAAGTTTTACCAGCCCCCGTTTGCCCATAGCACATTATCGTGCCTAGAAAAGGTTAAAAAGCAACAGAATAAACTCAGGAGGGAATCTCTGCATCTCTCAAATGGAACAGCAAAAGGATCTCTCCCTCAGATCAAATCTCCACTTATCATCAAAATAATAAAAATAGCAACAAATTACCATTATAGCCAATTAAAGCTTCAGACACCAGTTTCTCAGCCACAGTCTCATAAGCCAGCTCCTGGGAGGTATTGTGAAGGACACCATCGAGCCTAAAGGACCAGGCAGTCTGCCTGTTGTTCACAACTCCTTTCTTGGCATCTTTTTTGATGTATATATCTATGCTCTGAAACCCAAAAAAAAGATGAAGATAACTTGAATAGCCATGAAAAGTTTCAGCAGTTATTGTCTAAAAAATCCCAACACTGAAGGCCTGGAGGTAAGTAGGAAATGGAGCAGAAATAATTCTTTTACTGACCTTGGTGGTATTTTAATAAAAAAGGAAATGGGCTAAGCTCATCTGTTTGCCTTTCAGTGATGTGTCTGATTTTGTGTCCCAGGGAAATTATTAATTAAGCAAGAGAAGGTGAAGGGAGGAACTTCCATAAGGGGGGAATAGAAATAAACTGTACCACAGGGAGAACTCTGAGGCTGGAATCATGGCTACCACTGGGAATTTCTCCGGGATCAGTCAGAGCCCCAGTCCTTTTGAGGATTTTCTCTAGTGACTGCATCACCAGAAGTATGTTTTCCACAGTCACACTTGCTGGTGCAAACCCACAAGCCACTGTCAGTGCAAAGAACAGTATACAAGAAGAAACATGCACCAAAAAGTTCTGCATGGCCTTAAGGAATGGAAGAATTCTGCATTTCTGTGGGTAAAACTGAAATCAAATTCCAAAGCTTTCACACCAGCAATGTCTTTTTCTCTACCTTGTTGTCTGGCCCAAACTTGATCATATCTTGAGCAAAATCAGCTGTTGGCTTGACTCGCACAAATGTACAGACTCTCTTTTCTACTGCATCCATCCTAACTAGAGAGGGGATAAAAGGAAAAATCAACAATATTGCATCCCCTAAAATGAAATGTAACGTTATTTGTCATGAAAAAGCAAGTTACAGAGTAATCGAGCTTAAAAATAAAGTGTTGACAAATGTTCAGCTGCAGTTTCTCTTCTTTATTAAAAGGAACTGTGGGCAAACAGTTGCTGAAAATTCTTTCCAGTATTGTTCTGCTCAGAAAACTGAGCGTGTAAAAAGAGAAGGGTCTTACTGATCATGATTTCCTCTTGTGCATCAGGCATATTAGTGTCTGGCAACACAAGCTTTTCTTCCTACTAGCCTTGCAAAGCAAAATAATTGCAGGGATATGAGAGGGTTTTTTTTTTTCATCTGGTGTTTTCTGTGTGTGAAGGCACAAACAGCCTCCTGTTTTGTAATGTCATTTCATCCAGAACTTTGTTTCAAGCTTCTGAGGCTTTTAGTAAGACATGTTACAGGTGAAACCAAGCTAAAGGAGCACAACAGCACTGCAAAGGGCCATGCAGCAATTACCTCATTTACAGTCTGCACTGAATATGCATTTCTCACATCTTTGAAACCCCTTCTTTACACTTGTACACAAAAAAATTTTTAAGTTCTCCATGAACACCTGATCTTAAAGTTTCCAAGAAAAAAGTCACATGCTAGACAACCCCTGGCGAGATTCTTGTGTTGTTCTTCTGATCAATGCAAATTCAATGTCACTGTCAATATCCAGCAAGGGTAGAGGATCTAAAATCCACCAGAGGAGGGCTCAGGGGATACATCCAGCTGCTAAAGCCCCATCTGAGAATCATACACTGAGTATTTTCAAATCCCTGGATTATGCAAATCCTAGGTTTTCTCTCAGCTGTCTCCTATAGGCAGCTTGTGCTCAATAGTTGAGTAATATCTAGCAACAACTTCTACTTTCAGAATATTGTATCCCTTGTATATTAAGCATTTTTATTCACCTTAGCTACTGTGACTGATCTAACAAGAAATGTAGAGATGTGAGCTGAAGCAAGACTTATGTTTATTTAAAATAGAGGTGAGCATTTGAATGACTACCTGGTAAAGGTACCATGGTTGCTTCGTCCTTTTCCCAGACTACCACAGCAATGCCAACACAATGCCTGCTGTAGAATCCAAAATACTGCTAGGTTACCCTGACCATAATCTCTTCAGTATCAGAGACAGTCTTCAAATAAATGATCTATGGAAAAAAAAAAAAAAAAAGCGATCAAGAAGTGCACAGACATCACCATAATGATTGCCCCTGAGTGACATGCACAGAAAGCTGCCAAAATATTTGCCAGCACTGCAGAAATAAAGGCAGGGGCAGCACAGGTATAAGCAAAATGAAAACAGGTACAGAGTTTTAAAGTTAGTAATCAGCATGGAAATGCTACTAATCTGGTTATCAGGATTGGTAGAGATCACAAAATTCTGCTACTCAAATATAACCCAGCGTTGGAGGAGTATGTGCCTTATTTTTTCAGAGCTGCAGCAAGAAGCACAGCAGGAAAAAGGAGCAAGGGAAAATTTTAGGCAAAAATTCTAATATGAATCAGAGAGAGACAGAAAAAAATTCCAAATGAGTGGAATTTTCCTCACTGCAACAATGGCCATTGTTTGATGTTGGGACAAAATCTGTTCCTCCTGGGAGTATTTACTAACATTAGTAGGCGAGAAGGAAACAGGGAAACACCTCTCTGGCAGGCTTCTAACCAACAACGTGGAGACCAAAAGCTCTCCAGCTCATTAGCAACACCACAAGCATCCAGCCAACCTGATTTTTAATTGGTTCGTTTTGTCTGCAGTGGATTTTTTATAGAGGCACTGCGAAGAATACTACATGTTTATTGGTCAGGTAACAAAAAATGTTTCTGGCTGTTTCACTACTAAATCATCCTCCACAGTTCGAACAATAAATGTTGAAAGGGCAAGAGTGAGACTTGCTGCTACCTTCAGCCATCATTCAGCACTTGTGCTGGAAACCAAGCAAGCAAAGCAAATCACAATTCACAGCTAGGGCTGTGATTGGCTTTGAAGCTTTTTATGACAAGGTGACAAACCCAACTTCCTTGGTCCCTCCTTACAGAGCAGCTGAAGTCAGCAGGACTCCCCCATTAGTTAGTCTCAAGACTAACTGACTATTTATGCTTGGAATTAATGGAAACACAGTCATTTCTGCAATGGAGGCAGATGTCAATGTGCCCCCACAAAGATTAGTGCCAAAGGGAAATTTCAGATGGGGATTTTGGGGCTGACTGGCACAGAAATGTGTTCCCAGAGCAGTGAAGTGGGGTTTTTAGTTCTGCCTGAGAGACCCAAGCTTATCCACCATGGACAGACAAAAGCTTGGGCCAAATCATAGAATCATAGAATAGAATAATGGAATAATTTGGGTTGGGAAGGACCTTAAAGATCATCCAGTCCCACCCCCCTGCCACGGGCAGGGACACCTTCCACTAGCCCAGGTTGCCCAAAGCCCCGTCCAACCTGGCCTTGAACCCTTCCAGGGAGGGGGCAGCCACAGCTGCTCTGGGCAACCTGTGCCAGGGCCTCAGCACCCTCACAGGGAATAATTTCTTCCTTCTATCTAGACTGAATCGACCCTTTTTCAGTTTAAAACCATTCCCCCTTGTCCTAAACACAAGAGGCAAACTGGGGAGGCAAAGCTGCTTTGTGGGGCTGACCGCAAGGCAGCCCCTAGAATTCAAACTCCAGTGATCCTTCGAGAGTTGAATCCACCCAGTTAGACACAAAAAGCCCAGTTCTACCCCAGTACCCCAGGCCATCTGCTCACCCAGGGCCACCTCTGCCCCAAGGAGAATGGTGGAGAAACAGCCCCAAATTACCTTCTGCCTTTCCAACTCAGCACAAACCAACCAAAGAGTGTGGGATGCAAGGCAGCTGGTGACACCGATGCACTGATAATGGGGCACTAGGAGAGATGACAGAAGAGGTGGGACAACGGTATGAGGATGGGTGGGATAATTAGGAACACACAGCCAAGCCCACAGTCCTACTTGCTGGGGCCAAGAGCAAAGGAGGGTGGCCTCAGAGGGGGCTGGGGGGCACAGGGGCTGTAGAGACAGGGAAAGGATCATCCATGATTGAGAAGACCTGGGGAGGGGCGAGGTGGTGGGGAGACAAGATCTTGCGAGGTGGTGAGAAGGAGAGCGAGGCCTATGGAGACATCACCTGAGGAAGGGGGAACAAAGCCCCGAGGGGGACGAGGCCTTGAGGAGGAGAAACAAAGCCTGGAGGCAGGGTAACACAAAATGTGGAGGAGCAAGATGAAATCTGGAGGTGGGGGGAAAAGCCTGGAAGAAGGGGGATGAGGCCTGGAGTGGGGGGATGAGGCCTGGAGGAGCAAGATGAAGCCTGGAAGAAGGGGGTCGAGGCCTTGAGGAGAGGGGACGAGGTGTGGGGGAGTCTAGGCCGGGAGAAGGGGAAGGCCTGGAGAGGCGGCGGGGACCAGGCCTGGAGAGGCTGATACGGCCTGTAGGAACAACGCTGCCGGGGGAGGCAGGTGACAACAAGCCCCTGAGGAGGGGGAGACTCCCGGGGGCAGCCCCCGGCCCTCACCTACCTGCGCCCCCGCCTCCGCCAGGCCCGGCCGAGGGGCAGCCGCGGCGAAACTGTGGACGCCGTTGCCATGGCACCCTCCACTTCCGGCCTCTCCCGGAAGTGGAGGAAGGCGGAAGTGGGAGGGGTGGAGGCCGCGCTACGGCGGCCGGGTGGGGACACGGCGCGGGGGAGGCGAAGCGAGGCGGGGAGCGGCGGGAGCGGTTGGGAAGATGCTGGAGACGGCGGCGGTGGCGGCCGAGCCGGAGCTGGACCCCGAGGACTTGGTGCATTTTTCGGTGGGCGATTTGCCCAGCCGCGGTTACGGCGTGATGGGCGAGATCCGGCGGCAGGGCAAGCTCTGCGACGTGACCCTCAAGGTGCGGCCCGCCCCTGAGGGGGAGCGGGGGGGATCTCCCCAGTCCTTTTGCCGCCGTCTCCTCGGGCCCCTTGGGTGGGAGTCAAGACGGGGAGCTGAGGGCCCCTTTGGTGGAGGGAGAGGAGTGAGCTGAGGGCCCCTTTGGTGGGGAGTAAGGGAGGGTGAGGGTTCCCCCCGACCCCTTTGGTGGGGACCAGGAGGAGCTGAGGGTCCCCCTTTGGGCTTTTGGCAGCGGAGAAGAATGGTGCTGAGACACATACCTCACCCCCCTGGGTTGGGGTATCAGGGGATGTTGAGCCTCCCCTTCGGGGAGGGGGCTCTGTGAAGGCCCCTTGGGATTCGGGGGGGGGGG
>NW_020799095.1:2966331-2993173 GCF_003259725.1 Athene cunicularia
CCCAACCCCCCCCCCCCGTCTACGTTTCGGTGGTGGTTCCTGCACTGAGGAGTGGTTTGGGAGGTCACACTGTGGGTGGGATTGATGCAGGTTTACAGACCAACCTCTGCTCCAACCCGTGGGGGAAGAGTCCTTTTCCCTAGGAAACCTTTAATTTTTAAGAGCGTCCACTCTCTTACATCAAAGAAATAATCTATAACCTTGGTAGATCCTCAGGACGGTGTGCCTGGCTCTGCGGGGGTGGGCTGTAAGGGCTTTGAGAGTGGCCCATGGCTAGCGCTGGGCAGGAGATGCTGGAGCCCTTCAGACCAGGAGCTCACAGGCAGAGGAGTTTGTTGTGGGGTGGGTGCGACGTGCAACTCTTAGGACTGCTTGAGTCATTCCAGAATTAAGTCTGAAGTTTAATTAAACGTGAAGGTGTTTCCCAGCCTACTCATGCTGAAATTTTTCATCTGCCTCCTGCTTCTGGAGGAGCCAGCGAGGGTTGTGCCTGTTGTGGAGACTGTGGGATGTGTGTTTGGGGTGCACCCTTGGGGCTGCTCCATCCCCGTAGATCAGCTATTACAGCCTCCTGGAATGAGGGATTACTTTGCAGGCTGAAATGCTCGTTGTGAAGAGCACAGCTGTGTGCTGACCTTCCTTGGCAGAGGTTGTTACCTTCTCTAAGACGTGGTATTCGCGATAGTCTGGGCCATAACCTGGGGGGAATTCTGTGACAAAACCAGTTTGTGGTCGAGAGGGCCATTTTATTAGACTTGTATTTGCATTATTGAGGTGGCTTCATATTGCAGAAGATGATGCTCAGGTCCTGTGAGTCCCACATCTCTGGAATCACAGCTGTGTGTCCCCTCGCTGGGGTTGGGCTGCTCTGCCTAGTTGGAAGGGACACAATAGCAATGAGATATATGACCCTGGCCTTATCTTGAATAAACGCCTGACCATTGTTTTGCAAAACTCTACTAAATAAGTTTTCATTCCTGTGGATTTCTCATAGCAAAGTGCTTTTTATTTCTTGCTTAATTCATTTTGTCTATTTTCTGCAGCAGAGTGGGGAAGTGTTTAAAGTATCGAGGGCTGAAGGACCTCTCCAGTCCACTTGTCAGAATGAGCACCCTGATGGTGCTGCGCACCTTCATGGATGAGGGCACCGTGCTTGGCCCCGCTCCCTTTTGTCCTTTTATTATATTTTGTTCCAGGGATTGTTGCTGTCTGGGGAGGGTGGAGAGCCTTTCATCCCTACAGAGGTTTCAAGTCTATTAAGAAAGATGTCTCTGTCGTTCTTAAACCAAGACTTAACTTCCTCCACTGCCTGGTTAATTTATTATACCAAAGAGGGATCCCAACAATACCTGATACATTTGGCAGAGGGCTGACAGAGCGATTCCGTGTTGGTTCAAACAGTCTGGTTTTTCCCTCGTACACATGCAGCGTCAGAATCCAAAGTACTTCACTTGATTTCTCTTGTATTGAGTCATCATGTCAAAATATCCCACCTCTTCACCGCTTCTGCCTCTTGACAGCAGATTTCTCAGTGCCCGCATGTCCTGTGGCAATTGAATTAATGCAGCCTGCTGAATCCGAGCCAAGCCTTTCCTCCCTGTTGTTCAGTACAGGGTGTCTTCTCTAGCTGTGGAATGTTTAAGGAGTAATTTTTCTTAGCTCGACTTTGGAGGTGGCTTTGAATCAGTAGCCACCTTGCACAGCGCTGACGCAAAACGCGCTCTCCCCTGACCTTGCTCAGGAACGCTTTCTGTGTGCGTTGGTGAAGCTGTAAATCCAGAAGGAGCCTGCCAAGTGAGTTGTCTGTCAGGGACGACGATTGAATACTTCTTACCCAAAACGAGGGCAGGAGGAGCACTGAGAAGCACTTAAACTCAATACCTGAAGGAGACTGTAGAGTGGGTCCTGATGGCATGTCACGCCACTGAAGCAAGCTGGTTGGCCTTTTTAAAAATCCTGATGCTGTCACAACAATAAAGAAAAAAGCTGCCAAACACCGGTTCGGGCTAGAAGTTGGATTCCTCCTGGTGTGACCAGCATTCAGGCTCATGGCTGAAACGGGAGCGAGCAGTGTTGTCACAGCACAGTTCAGGTTTTTAGTGTTTTTTTACCAATACCAGCTGGGTCAAGGGCTGTAAATGATTCTCCCTGCTCACACAAATGTTTGCTGTACAAACAGGCCTAAAATTGTGAGGAAGTGTTGGCACTCTCGTTTGTTTGTTTTAATTATTCCCCTTGTAATAGCCAGGCGAGCATTCATTCAGTAAATAGGAGGGGCAGAATTCCTTCTCCTGTCTCAGAAACCATCTTGCTGCAGCTCACGCTGCTCTGCGGGAGATGGTGCTGCCTCAGCAGCGTACAGCAGCTGGGTTTAGATGCGATTAAAAGCACAAAGTGCTGATTTGACTGGGTTCCCTTGGAGCTCCGATTATTCAAACTCAGCTTAGGGAAATCTGTCATTACTTCTCGTGATGGTCCATGTGAAAACAAAAGTTTTAGAGGGCAGTAAGCGAGCTGTGCGTCTTCCCAGTGGCTTATGATGTGTTCATTAAGAGCCAAAGCTCCTTCCCTGTGTGGATGGTGGAGCCTACAGATTTGAAAAGTCTTTTTCTGTTCCTGTCTCTTAAATAGCTGCGGGTCAGAGCTCCTCTTGAAGATGTTCCATCACAGGCATCTGTCCTTTCAGTCTCCCTTTGGCAGCTCTCTGAAGTGTTTGCTTCTACCAAACCATCCTAAAATTATTCTTTAAGTAAATATGAGTAAACTGGAGGGAGGAGGGAGGGCAAGGAGGCACACCTTGTTCTGTGGTTAGTTCATTTTCCTCTGGTGAAAGTAGCATTTTTGCTTACTAAAGCCAAATTTTTGCTACTGCTCTCTTCTCTCAGGAGATTGTGTCTCAGCATGGCCTTGTCTGGTTTAAAAAAAACAACCTGTTTGCCAGTTGAACCCAACCAGGGTAATATTATGAAAAAATCTTCCAGGTGAGACTTGAGTTTCTCACCTCATTCGGTATTGGTGGTGTTGGCAAAGCAGATGGTTGTTGTGTCTGTGATGGGGAAACACCAGGCCTGGAGTAACCAAGAGTGCAGAAAGGAAACTTCTTTTTTGGGGTTGGTTTTTTTTTTTTTGAGTTTGGTGGGTTTTGAGGCTTTTAGCTGCAAATACGGTCATGTCAAGCAGTTTGAACACTGGTAAACTTACTTCCAATTTGGTTTTCAGTTTTATCTATGCACTTTGAGATGTGATAGTGACTCTGAAATCAGGGTGTCCAGCAAAACCGGCAGAGAAGCAGCTCTTCTTGCACCTCTCCATGCCCTGCATCTGGGGCAAAACTGGGCTTTCCAGTGATGGACTGAAGCTTGAATTGTCCAGATTTCTCAGACATGAAATGGGCTGTGAGTGGCAAAATCGATATATGTGCTAGGGAAATGTTCAAATTTAATGTGTTTGGCGTTCCTGGCCATGGAGCAGAACCTGCTGTGGGTCAGATGTTACTGACAGCTGGCTTTTTCAGATTAAATCAGTGAGTTTTGATTTCTCCTCCACCTGCTGTTTTTCCCCAGAAGCTGGATATAAAGCATTTTCTTTCAGGCTATCTTCATGTTAGGAGACCTTTAGGTGTTTTTTCTGGCTGCCTTGTTTGCGGTGCTGTCGTGCTCCTGTCCAGGCACTGCTCCACTTCTCTCCAGAGCTCCTTCTTTCCAAGAGCATTTCACCCTTAGCATCACTTTCTGCCTAAACATGAGCTAGGAGTCTTCAGTTATTTCCACTCTCAGCACTGCTGTTGATTTTGCCTTATTGGTAGAAATTAATTAGCTACTTACTAAGTTCACTGGATGAGAAAAGCTCTGCGTTAAAGGTTTGGGGCCTCATTGCTTTGGTTTTCTGCACACAATAGCACAGCAGAACCTTTCCCACTTATTTTACAGTGGATTTGCAGTCTTTTGTTTCTACACGTGTGTGCTCAAAGCATTTTGGACCTCACAAATAATTGCTGCAAAATGAGAAGAACTTCAGTTCACTAGTGAGTGAAGGTATTTGGGGGTGTTTAGTCCCTGATCTGCTTTTTAATTGCAGAAAAGCAGCTACTCAGTATTTGTGCTCTTCCTGAGCATTGTGTTTTGAAGACAAATACCCTCTCAAGATGAAAGCTGCTTGGGCAGCTTTATTTTCTGGAGTTTGCCTCTCACTTTAGGCCAGGGTACAAGTGTTCTCTGGGGACACATCAGCGGCTTGCTGGAAGCCTGTGGACTGCATCACACCATAAAACAGGGAAGCAATACTCATCCTGTTCCTTCATTGATAAATTTGAGGTCCTTAGAGCTCCTGCTCACTGCAATCAGAGCCAGAGGAGAACTGAGTGCCAGGCTGGCACCTCCAGCAATCTTGGCTAATCCTCTGTCAAAAGAGCAAAGGTTTGTGCCTTTCCAAATCCTCAAAGAGTGAAGTTGATGTGAGCTCCTCTTACTGTGCTGCTTCTAATCTGGTTTTGAATCACTCAAATGCCATATTTCCATGACGAACTTCAAGACTTCTCATTAGAAAAGTCTGAAAAAATAACACAAGCCTGGCAAGTTAAAATAGTTCCAAGCTGTGGAGGGGTTATATTATTTGTTTCATATACAGTCCGAATCGGTCTGACAGCTGATAGTCCTGTTGGCTTTCCTCCCCTTCTAAACACAGTTTTTCCAAAGCGAACTATTAACTCGAAACCTCCCCACACTCCATCAGATGCCCCCAAGAGAACTGCTGCCTGCCAAACAGAGGCAGAGGTGGAGGAGCCTCCCTTTGTCCCGCCATGGCAGATAAGTGGAATTCCAGACAGCTTAGGCTGCGTGCGTAATTTCGGCAGGGTCCTGGAAAACCCTGGGCTTGGCTGCTCTGCAGATGTTTGAGCACGTCTGTGAGATCCTTAAGGAAAACGAGCTTGGTAGGAGAGAGCATATCTTTTTATTTGAGGAGCTGATAGATTTAAAAAACAGATAATCTATTATGCATGTGAGACCTTTAGGTTAAGGATCTTATTTAAATCTTGTCATAAAGCAGTAACGAGCTACTTTGGATTACGATTGGGGTTGTTTTTTCACCCGAGTTCTCAGCGTCGGTGCTGTTCCCCTTATATAAAAGATGAGTATTTTTAGTGCTTGATGAAGACGTTAAACCCGAAGTGTTAGCAGAAACCACACATTTCTGCACTGAGCTTTTTTACTGTTTCTTTGAGCATAGCAAAAAGACTTTCCTGTCTGACTTCCAAACCCACCTGCTCTGGTTTTTGTTTGCTTCTCCTTTTGCTTCTCAGCAAAAGTTATCCTACAGCTTCAGGTGGGCTCTGGGTGTTTAAGCTGGTGTCTGGGAGGGGCACTGGCAGCTATTTTGTGCCCATCTAGGAGCAGGATGCTGTGGGATGAGTTCAGAGCAGAGGCTGGATGTTCTCTGTGTTGCCATCAGAGTTGTCAGAATAGAGGAGAGATTTGGGGTTAGTGTTGTGAAGAGGCTGGGGGAAATGTGGCAGGGAACCGGGGTGCTGGAGGGGCCCTCAGCTGTTGAGTTACCCTCAAGTTTGGCTTTGCTAGTCTTTCAGGAGCGTGAAGGAGGGCAGGGCTGGAGGAGATCCCCACCCCCGGGATGCTCCCTGTCCCCGTGGGAAATGGAGGGTCTGGGGTCCAGCAAAGCAGTTGGGCTCCTCTGAACTGGAAGTGAATTATCTGGGAACGTGTGTTTGTTGTACATGCAGAAAGGATGGCTTTTCTGGTTCAAAGCAATTAGTTACCATTATATCAGCAGGACTCTAATTAGTCTAGACCAGAAGGATGTCTGCCTTAATGGCATCAGTCTCTTTGCTTTGCACAAGCCAAGTTTGATCTAAACTTTTTCACTTCTCATCCAGCTACTCTTTGGGTGGGGAGGCAGGGTCTTTATTTCAATGCCTGAATTTTGATACAAGATCTCTTAAACTTTCCTGTTCCATTATCTTCCGCCTAGCAGAACTTTGCTACGATGGCTTGGACACCAGCTTAAATGTCATGTCAGGAAAGATGGGGTGTGGTTTTTGGTGTTTGCTTTTTTTTTTTTGAGAAGATCTTTGCAGCAGATAACTCAAGAGACTTCTCAGCTATGCAGGGTAATGATGTCGTGAAAACAATAGATGCCTTTATGACACCTACAACATTTTTCTGTGGAGAAAGCTTCATTGTACCTTGGAACTTGCTCACATTTTGTGGATGTGGGAGAGCATGCCTTTTATTACCCAGTTAGAGAACATGTTGGAAGGGAATTCTGTGATATTTGTGGTCAGAAAGGATGTTTTGCAAACAGTATTTTTCTACCTTAAAAGGAAGGCACCTAAAATGATGTGTTGGAAAATAGCACATCCTTGTGTAAAGGGGGAAATCTTATGCAAGGAAAGGTGTTCTGCTCGGGCAGTGAAAGGGGTGATAGTCCTGCCCAAAGGACTTATCCTCAAGCTTCTTCCCAGTGAGCTTGCTGATGTGGAGCTCCTGGGATGTTTCTCTCTTTGGTGCTTGTATAAATAGCTAAATCTCACTTAGCGATGTGCATATGATTAAGTTTGTGGTGGTTTCATTTGTGCCTGGAGACAGTCCTGAACTCCAGGCTCCAAAAGCAAAAGATAAATGTGTTTAACTCAATCAGAGCACCTGATTTCTCCAACATTGCAGGTATGACCACAGAACAGTCTATTCTTGCAAATGAGGACTTCTACCTTCAGCTGAAAGCTGAAATCCCCAACTAAGACCGATCTAGATGCATGTCCCGTGATGACACAGAGCAAGGGAGGCCAAATACTGGGTGACATCCCAATTTACAGCCATTTCTTAGTCATTTGCCCCATGACACCAGGTAGGAAATAAAATCTTGTTGCTGCTGTTGGACATGCCAGCTCTCTGGGGTGGTGGCATCCTGCCCTTTGGACACCTCAGTCCTGGAGTGTATACAGCAGTATATAAAATAAAAAGGAAGGTCATTTGAGACAACTTTTTAATATAGATGGAAAGGGCAGACGGTTCCAAAGGCCAAGTTCAAGCTGCTCTGTAAAATCAAAATGGGAACTTAGAAACTGTCCCTGCCAGCCACACATAGTAAGGACAGAAATGTGTTTTTTCCTCAACCAAAGCTTTTTCTGTATATTTTTTTAATGTTCTGCTGGTACTTCTGGAGTTACTGGGCTGTGATGGATTTTGAGCAAGGGGAAGCCTGTCAAAAGTAGGGTGGAACATATCAAGAAGTTCATGAGCTCTTTTTACTTTGGCATTCCGTGAGCAGCAGGTGTAGGAAAGCATATTTATTTGGTCATGAGGAAGGGAGATCGTTTGGCTGTGGAGATAGGGAACACTTTTTGAAACAAGATGCAAGGATGAGTTGAGGGGACATGCACTGTGTGCTCATCCTCGGACACATTTTTCATCTTCTACAGGAAAAACAGGTATTGTCCTTTGCCTGCAGCAAGAAATTTAGTTGTTCCTTCGGGACTTGCCATTAAGTGCTGATGGTATGAACATAATGATAGCTTCTAGACCAAAGATCCCAATTTATAAATCTCCCTGAGGGCCCTCCATCAAAAAAAAAAAAAAAAAAAAAAAAAAAAAAGAATGGTAGGTTTTGTCTTGTCCAGTACCAGGAAACAGTTTCTCTTCAGCTGTTGACGATCACGGTGGGGATCAGCTCTTTGCTGATGCAGCTCCATGGATCTGGCTGCTGACAGGTGCTGGTCCCAGCTTTCCCCTTTCCCCTACTACAACAGCAGAAAATTATTCCCTTTTTTGTACAGCTTCTTTCACTTGTCTTGCCCTGAACAGCGAAGTCAGGCGAGCACTAGCATCAGTGCAAGGGATGCAGTTGTGAACTACGTGGCTTCATCTGCACCATCCAGCTGCACCCCATGTGTAGGTGTGGACTGAGCAGGGACAGGAGGTCAAGCCCTGCATGGAGGTTTCTTCTGCAGGCAACCAAAACAAACTGCTTACTTCAAACCCTGCCTTGCCTGGGCAGGGTCATTCCCAGTGTGGTTAATCTGCTAATTCCCCAAGGTGAAACCCTTCCCTTCACGAAGGGCGAGTACCGCACTGGGGGAACAATCCTGTCCCGTGTTGCTGCTCAGAGCCAGAAGGGTGGTGCTGCCCAGGCGCAAGGTGTTTCATCCCTCTGATGATACAGCTCTCATTAACCTGTTAGGAATCTTGCTGATTGACTATAAATGATTGCTTTTGGAATAGCCAGGTGTATTATCTATAATAAGGTCGTTTGGCAGCAGCTCGTCGTGGGGTGAGATGATGGCAAAGCTGCCCTGAAACGAGCATGGTGGAAAGCTTCAGCTCTGGGCAGGCTCTTGGACCATGCTAAAATCTGTTGTATTTGGACTTAGAGCCTAAAGCATCTCTTGTGTATTTATCCCTTTCTGCCTTTCCTAAGGAGAAATGAGGGCGGTGGAGATGTAGTTTAGTATACACATCTGTCAGACGGGCAAGGTCAAAAAAAAAAAAAAAAAAAAAAAAAAAAAAAAAAAAAAAAAAAAAAAAGGTTTGTGCTGCAAGAAGGACACAGAGGTATGGAGCTGCAGTGCTGAATGCCTTGGAAGAAAAAGGGCAGGTGGTTGCAGACAGTATTTGTCTGGTTCAGTGGTGATGTTGTCAGTACCTGTCTGGGTGCCACTGTCCCTCATCACTGCTCATGAGAGTGACAGCACAATGGCACGTGGAGAACTGCAGCACTGGCAAAGGGTGTGGGAAGCTCTGACCTTGCACTCAGCAGAAAGGCAGAGGGAAGCATGAACTGTGCTGCTGAGCTGCTCAAGGGTTGGGAAATCCCAGGAGTGCTGCAAACTGCAGAAATCCCAGTGACTGAAATGGGTGAATTTAACCGTGGCACAGATGGCTATCCGACACACAGAGCCATTGTTTAAAAACTAAATCTGTTTTAAAAACAAATTTCAAGCTGGTGTTGCTTTTGTACTTTACAGTGATTTTCCTAAACAGAGGGCTTTTTCTTATTGCTGGGTAATGCTGTAGACTTGTTTGAGTAAATATAACCTTGCTTTTGAAATTGGTACTAGCTTTGGTTGAAACTAGGGGATCGCAATGCATGTGAAGCAGGTGTATCATTTTAATGGGTGCCTGTTCAATTTTAATGCTGTGTGTTGTTTTTAAAAAGGCAAAATGACACTTGTATAGCTGTGGTGGGTTTTTTGGGGTTTTGGCAAATTGGTTTTGGGTGGAAATGAAATGCAATTAAAATGTTTTTCCTGCATACTCAACCGCGTTCTGCTCTGCCTGGATGGGAACGCTCATCCAAGCATGTAGTTAAGAGAGATATTAAACCAAAGTATTGCAGCTGGACTGAATTCCTTCCAGGCACTATGATGTCTTTCAGAATTCTGGAGAGATGAGGCCTTGTTCTTTCACCTTACTTCAAGCCAGAGAAATATTGCAAGCAGAAATGGAGCTTTTCTGTGGTTTGGGATGTTTGAGACACCCAGGAAGGGGTTCCTCTGTAGAAACTGGATGCTCCAGGCCAGCTCCTAGTCAGTGACTCCCACCACTGCACTCCTTTAGTTGCAAACATTTAAAAAAAAAAAAAAAAAAAAGAAAAAGAAAAAAAATAGCCTGGAGTTTTTAATCAGCCCTTTGCCTTTGACCAAGGAACAGAGCTCTCTTGTGCTGCAGGCTTCATCTGTGAGCATATATCTCTTGCTTTAGCAGCAGTGTCTATGCCCCAGCTCCAAAATGACAGTGGTAACGCTTAGACCTTGTTCTGCATGTGGCAGCAAGGAGCTGGGGAAGTGACAAGGACAGGCCAGGTCCTGCCACCGAGCTACCCGAGGCCTCCTGCAGCTCCTGCCAGCTCTGTGCGGTGCGTGCCAGGCGATGCACGAGAGGCACAGCACAAAGGGGTGTAAATCGTGAGACCCATTTTTTAGCTTCATTGGTGTTTATTCCTCGTTGGGCTGGGCCAGGAGCAGCTGCTGCGGGCACAGCTGGTGGAGTGGCTTCATCCACTGGGTAGGAACAGGCTGGGAGCTTGCTGAGCAGGTCTGGCCTTTCTGAGCCTCGGGGATGGAACGTGGACAGGCTGAGCAGCGAGTTAGTCATGGTTAGCCAGGTTGTGGCTGGTCATATGTCAACTTTTCCCCAGTGGGAAGTCCCAAAGGAAAAAGCTTCAGCATTTAAGTCTCCTTATTTACCTGTTAATCCTGTACCTCTTGTGCTTCTCTCACGAGCAGCACCTTGACCACTCACTTACGCAGAGAGGCGAACAGGAGCGAGGTTGTTCCCGTGCACGTGTGCTCGACTTGGCAGTTAGCCATGCAACGTAAGGAAATGAAAACCCCCAGCCCTGGACACAGTGAGGTTTTTATCAGCTTTCAGGGGTGTGCAGGTCCTTGAATCGCTTCCTTCCTCTTATGGGTTTTTCTCATTAAACTCGGGTATTTATCAGCATTTTTAAACCTGTTGCGTTAGAGAGGCCAGAGCAGAGTTTGCACGCGCTTAGAGGAGGCTGTGTAAAGCCAAGGTGGGGGACCCTGCTTTATTTATTTGTTACTTAAACAGTGCTGGGGCTTGTCGCCTTGAGCTCAGTCCCTCTTTGACCATGGGCTCCTTCACGAGTCCTAGCAGTCTGGACTTCTTTTGGCAGAGATCCTCCATCCTGCTGCATTCACACAAGGAAGCTGCTGCTGATTTTTTGTGTTGAGGGACCATGGTCTTGCTCCTGTAGCACTGGTAGTGCTATTAACTTCCATGCTTGTTCTTACCAGCTTGCTACTGTAAAATATCCATCCTCTTGCTTTCATTACCTTATTTTTTTCTACTTCATCCCATTCTCTCCTGGAACATCATCTTAGCCCTTATCTGCCAACCAAGCCCTCTTATTCCTGCCTCTGTCCCCACCACAGTCTGGCTCCTGCTTGATGCCAGCACAGGAGAGCAGGAGGTGGAGATACAGCCTGAACTAAATTAATGACTGAGTGAGCAGAGAAGGGAACAGAGCAGCAGAGTATTCGCTGGTATTTGTGGCACAGCTCTCAAGTCTTGGAGCCTCTGGGATGTTTTACATGTGGTTTTGGGTTGGTAGAAGAGATTGGTACTGACCTTTACCCATCCTGAGTGAACAAGTTACTGTACAAGTGTGTAAGTGAGGTTGTTTTCCATGAGTCCGTGCTGTTTCACTCACTGCTTTTGCTCTGGGCATTGGGAAACCTCTAAAATCCAGGACAGCAAAGTCTGTGCAGGGGAATCCAGGCACAGTGGGCAGCATGGGCAGGGGTTCAGGCCACTCCTAAGCTAACCAGGCCAGAGACAAGGCTCTCCAAAAGTGTTCCTGCCATTGCTGGGCTGGAGCAAGTCTTGGAAGCTGTTTGACTGGATGTTTGCAGCACTATTTTAAATTGGGAAGCTTCGGCAGAGCAGGCTTGCCCCTGCACCCGAGGCACACAGTGCCATGAGCTGACCACACACTAAATGTTTGTTGTTGTGCAGGCAGGCACGCACGGCAAGCAGCTGGGTGGTCAAGCTGGTTTTAAAAAAAATCTTGTAAACAGCATTTGTGGCAGCTGAGTATGCTTTTGTTTTAAAAAGAAAAAAAAAATCCCACTTGCTTATGTTTTTTTTTTTTTTTTTTTTTTAATGTGTCAGGAATTTTGCTTTCTAAACTCCCTGCAAGTTGTATTTACTGGGTGTGAGAGCTCTGGGCCTAGAGGGAGAGGCAAGGCACTATTGGGAACCGTGAAAACCCCAAATGCAAACAACAATTTTGTTAATAAGCTGCCTAGACGTGAAAAGGTGATGAAGCTTTTTGTAGAAGAGTCCAGAGGAGAAGAGAAGCGCTTCTTGAATGATCCTGAAGAGTAGGGGACCTTCTGTGCCAACTTGTTTGTCCCAGCAAAACAAAGCTCAAATGGGAAAAATCTTGCTTAAATGTGGGAAAAAGGGCAGTTCTGTGCAAGCTCAGATGGGCATAGACTGCTGTGAGTCAGGTTAGCCTGGAAATTAGGAGGAAAAAAAACTTAGAACCAACAGAGGGAGGTAATCAGAGCAAAGACCTGTGTAATTCAGAAGAGGATAAAATACCATGTAGCATCTTCAGGAGTGAGAAGTGGAATTTGAGACACAAGAAGCCCCTTCCAAGCCTCTCTTTGTAGCTCAGGAAGGCTCTTCAGGGGATATAAATGTAAACAGGTATAGCAGAGCTGGTGAAAGTGAACCTGCAGAGATTTAAAGACGATGAGCCCACATGAGCCTCTCGGTTACAGTGAAGGTGACTGGCTCTGTGCATAAGCTGAAGATATGTGATGGCTGGCCAAGAAGAAAAGTGTGTGGGATTTAACCTGTAAGCCGGTCATCGGTTCTGAGGAAGAGCTAAGGAAAAAGGGCAGCTTTTAGTTCTGCAAAATAATTGCAGTCCAGGACTCAGGGTGAGCCTTCATGGCTGTGCTTGGGATGCCCCAGCATCAGACGGGTGAGGTGAGATTGGTGATTGCCAACTCTTAAGAGCAGTGTGTTATCTGAGGCAGGGCCATGGGTGAGGATTTTCTGCCCTGAACAGCTGGGGGAAGCAGATCTGGATTTGAAACCTGTACGTGCAGTTGAATACCAAGTTGATTTGTGTAAACACGTGGTTCTGTGGACCTGGCTGTTCTCTGTTAGCACGACCTGCTCTTGGACTGTAATATGGCATTATCATTGCCCAGTTGATCACTCGTGGCTGCTTATGAGGCTGGAAAACTGGTTTCAAAAGTTTGAATTTAAGAGACAGGCTGCTGTCCTGTTTGCAAATGGAGACTGTCCAACAGTTACTGCTGGGCTACAGTGGATTATCTGACTGGTGGTGGATGGTGCTGACCTTCTCTCCTTCCCTTTTTCTCTCCTTTTAGGTAGGCGACCATAAGTTCAGTGCTCACCGAATTGTTCTGGCAGCTTCTATCCCCTACTTCCACGCCATGTTCACCAACGACATGATGGAGTGCAAGCAGGATGAGATTGTCATGCAGGGGATGGATCCCAGGTAACATCCCATATCTAGGGGTGCCGTGAGTGCTCTGTGGGCCTCACTGTTGCATGTGTAAGTCTTGAAAGCCTACCCTCTGTGTGAATGGCGATAGGAAAGGTTTTTCTTTTAGTAGCCTCCCCTGCTAGATTAATTGTCAATAAATTCTACCTGTTCTCCCCCTTGTTTAGTGCACTTGAGGCTCTGATCAACTTTGCCTACAATGGTCACCTGGCCATAGATCAGCAGAACGTCCAGTCTCTGCTGATGGGGGCGAGTTTCCTTCAGCTGCAGAACATCAAAGATGCTTGTTGCACTTTCCTCAGAGAGAGGTAAGGGGTTGTCTTTTAGCTGTGCTTACTGCTCCCCAACAGCAGCAAGGTTTTAATTATCTGTGTCTGGCTTGGGAGGGAGCAGGATGTCTCCTGCCAGCATGATAAGGAGGTCTGTATCTCCAGGGACTCACCATTCTCATTGCCTATAAAATAACTTTTCTGACTTAGGAGATGCTACAGCTGGGGTGCAGAATAAGGCTTTGGCAAGCCATGGGAATTAATACCTAGAGCAAAACTGAATGAACATTTCCCTTTTTCAGAGTTAGCTAGCCAGTTGCACATCACAGTGGTGCATCACTGCCTCTACTACTAACGAACCCATCCTCGCAGTAACTACCCTTTCTGCTGTTGTGTGTGTAAGAGGGGAGGAACAAAGGGACTGGGCCAAGGAGCTGGACAGGAAGCTGTAGCAGAGCCTTAAATTGGTCCCAGGTTTTACAGTTCCCTCGCTGGTGTTTGGCTGCAGGATTGTTCCAGCAGCACAGTCTGGAGATGGAAAAACTGGGCTGTTCTTTGGGAAAAGCACCACACACATTTTCAGATCGTGCCAGGGAGTCTTAGTGTTTAATTCCCCCTCCCTTCCTTAGCTTGATTTCTCTGCAGCTGCTCAGTGTATTGTGTGGTGTGATATTAAACAAATACATGGAACATCTCAGCCAGTTATTTTTCTTTATTTCTAAACAGAGGTATTCTAAAACCATGCTTTGGGGAGAAAAAATGTTTTTCCTCCATGTTTAAGATGTCTCCATTTTCAGTCTCCTGTGCATCCTGACTTTCTGCAGTTTGTTTAAAGTTAGTTTATGTAAGATTACAGAGTATTCATTTTTTCTTGCAAAAACATTTTATTTGAGGTACTGGTTATGAGACCAAGCTGGAAAGAGATGTGTTGCGTTGATTTTTGTCCCTGCTAGCTTGAGGTAGTTGTATCCATACATAGATTAAGCAAGGTGATTTGGTTTCTTGGAGTTAGATGCCACATTTTTTCCAGACCGACTAGGAGCAAGTAGGTGTCCTAAGTTAAATCCTGGATTGGAGTGTGCAACTGTCACTTTGGTTAATAACAAGAAAATTAGTGGACTCTGGCTGCTCTGAAGAGCTGGAACATGCACACTGAGCTCTCGTTCTTAAATGGAATTAAGACAGGGGATATTTTTAGGCCCCTGTGCACAGACAGGTCCATAGTGCTGTACCCAAGGTCTGTGTGAGCACTGAGAGCCATTCTTGCATGAAAGTGCCCCCCGTCAGTGCTGTGCATTTGCTCTTAGCACAGTGAGGGGCAGTCACTGAGAGTGCTGTCCCCAGAGTGGACACAGTGTCACATCCTCTGTGGTCATGCTGGCAACAGCTGGGCCTGGATTTTGCAGACCACTAGACGTTGAAACCATCAGATCCCAAGGTGTTTTCCCTTCGTGGGTAGCATTTGGTTTAGTATCTGGTGATTAGTGCCGCAAAACAACACAACTATCAGCTCTTGTTGAACGGTGACATGCCTGTACTGGGCAGGGCTTCTTGTTTGGGCAGGAGTGTCCGAGGCACATGCCTGTTTCTGTAGGGCGGGTGGTTGTGGCAAATAACATCTTCTCCAGCTTTATGCAGTGGCAGTTTGTCTGTGCTGGGGAGAGGCTGGGATCTGCAGTGATAGTTCTCACTGTCTAACCTCCAACTGCAAAAACATCTTTGGTGATAAAGCCTTCTTAATCGCAGGAAATGGCTTTATGAAGCTGCTACGGATGCTGTTCTGTAGTACTTTTAAAAAAAAAAGATGTAAGATTAAAAACAGAGACTGATGGTTGGTATTTGAGCAATGTGCTTGATTCCGGCTTTGTCCAATACTGGAGTTAAAAAGAAGGTGCTGGATGCACAGCCCAGGCACCCTGAGATGTGGGAGGGAGGGATTGCTGTGCAGAGCCTCTCGCTTCCCCTCAACTGACAACCTGCAGCCATCACATGGGGCCAGCTGAGTCTGTCCAGTGGCTCCATGTCAGGTCTGAGGGGACATTTTTAAGTTGTGGTTTCCATCCTCTGGCTCTGCTGTGGATTCACCTTCAGATCTCTGTGTGGATACATTCATTGGTGAGTTGGAACCTGCCACCACTGAAGAAGACACAGCTGTGGCTTTCCCTACATCACGTATCCTCTGAGGCTTGTGTTGCTCCACTGAACCTCTTTGTAATTCTTTCAATCCTTCCATTAAACTGACATTACTTTTGCTCTCCCCCGCTTGTCCCAGGCTTCACCCTAAGAATTGTCTGGGAGTGCGACAGTTTGCGGAGACGATGATGTGTGCAGTGCTCTATGACGCCGCCAACAGCTTCATTCATCAGCATTTCGTGGAGGTATCCATGTCTGAAGAGTTCCTAGCACTGCCTTTTGAAGACGTCCTGGAGCTTGTTTCTAGGGATGAGCTCAACGTGAAGTCTGAAGAGCAGGTGTGTACCTGACTCAGGTCTCAGCAGAGGTAGTTTTTCCTTTGGAGGGTTTTTGGTTGCTTGGGAGTGGAATGGGATGTGGCCTTATTCCTGGTCTGAACAAAGCTGAGAAGATGTCCTGGCATGGTGGGGACACTAAGAGGTGCTAGACAGAGCTGTGGTGACTCCCTGAGCCCCACTTCTTGTCTGTGCTGCCAGTGTTACCTTGCTCAGACCATAGATTTTGCAAAACGGTGTTTTAAGGTGTTTTGCTTCAATGGTGACAGATCCTGAGAACCTTCAGCTGTGCCCCTTAATGTTGATAAGTGGCTGGTTCCGGGGAGGAGGGACCGAGGGTGTGGGCAGTAGCAGGGAGCCCTTCCTCAGAGAGCTCGTGTTCAAGTCCAGACAAGTATTTCTGAAGTGTGAAGAATTTTCTGAGAGTGCTGCAGCGTTTTACAACAAATGTTCCATGGAATTTGCCATCAAGAGGCTCCTCTAGACTATCTTGTTCCTAGGGGAAAAAAAAAAAAAAGCGTGGCTGAGCAACCTTAAGATATTTCAACAGCCTTGAGAATCTGTCAGTGGTAGGCTGACAGGCTGCGGGAGAACAGAGCCTGTCCTCTAGCCAGGAAATCTGTCCTGCTATTTCTGAGGAGGTTCCTAAGGAGGTGACAAATGAAAAGCAGACCTACAGCTATCTCCATGTAGGGTAGGAGTGTGCTTTGATAATCAGGCTGAAATGCCGCTGAAATGGGGAGGGGGGAGAACCTGTTTCACATTCCAGCCATGTTGCTATATCATACCACAAATTTGTCTCTTGCTGTTTTTTCCAAGTGGATCCTTTGTGGAGCATGTAGGAGTCCAAAGAGGTTATCCCTTGTGTCCTGACAAGTGCCAGCCCCCTCTTCAGAAGTGTCTTTATTTTAGTGTAGTGCAGCTTATCTCTGGTCATAAAGCACCTTGTAGAGTGGAATTAAGTTTGGGGGGGTTTTTTGCCCAGGTGGCCAAGGAGGCCAGTGGCATCCTGGCTTGTGTCAGCACCGGCATGGCCAGCAGGGACAGGGAAGGGATCTGAGCCCTGGGCTTGGCACTGGTGAGGCCGCCCCTCACTGAGTGGGTTCAGTTTTGGGCCCCTCACCCCAAAAAGGCCATTGAATGACTCAAGTGTGCCCAGAGAAGGGCAACGGAGCTGGTGCAGGGTCTGGAGCACAGGTCTGCTGGGGAGCGGCTGAGGGAACTGGGGGGGTTCAGTCTGGAGAAGAGGAGGCTGAGGGGAGACCTTCTGGCCCTCTGCAACTCCCTGACAGGAGGGTGCAGAGAGGGGGGATGAGTCTCCTGAGCCAAGGACCCAGCGCCAGGCCCAGAGGGAATGGCCTCAAGCTGCACCAGGGCAGGGTCAGGCTGGCTCTGAGGAAGGATTTCTTTGCAGAAGGGGCTGTTGGGCGTTGGAATGGGCTGCCCAGGGCAGGGGGGGAGTCCCCAGGATCCCTGGAGGGGTTGAAGAGTCGGGCTGACCCAGCGCTGAGGGATCTGGTGGAGTTGGGAATGGTCAGGGTGAGGTTCATGGTTGTGCTGGAGGAGCTTCAAGGGCTTTTCCAACCGGGGTGATTCTGTGATTCTAAGCTCACCATGATGCTGATGAAGAAGTACTTTTGCACTGAAAGCCTCAGGAATGTTGATGTGAGAGGCTCCACATCTCCACCATAGAGGAAGGAGTTGATAATTTTGTTCTGGTCCTGCTGGAGTTTCTTCCACCACCACAGGTTGCAATAAAAGACCACCCGAAGTGGGTGTGTAATCTGGTTGAGAGGACAGCTACCCTGCAAGGTGGTGGCTGTGACCACAGTGACCAGTTCTGCAGCTGCTGGGAGACTGCTGAGGGTTTGTGAGCTCCCTGAGCTGAACCTTTGAACTGAAGTGAGGCTGCAGTGGGTGACTCTGGTCTTGTAATGTGACCCCGCTCAGTGTGGCCGCTGGGGACACCATGCTCAGTGGCAGCTCTGCCTCGGGTCACTGTGACGGGACTTGGGTGTAGTCACCTGGGTGTAAGTGCAAGAGGGTAGAAGGACAACCCAGCTCAGCCTTTACCTGTGAGAGTCCTGTGAACCAAGGAGTACGTGTCTCCAGTTAAACGAGTTGGCAGGCTCCTTCTGTAATCTGGAGTCATCCAAAACAGGGCATGTGAGCAGTGGTCTGAAGAGATCTGCCTCTCCAGTGTCTGCAAAGGAGCCTGGAGGGACCAGCTCAGCTCCAGACATCTACCATGTACTTATCCAAAGTTGACAGATGGATCCCTCTCATCAAAACTGACTTCTGGTTTTTCATAGAGCACCACCATACTCTGTTCTTCTTCCCCAGTCTGCTGACTTTTGACACTAAATAACCTTTTTTTTTTTTCATTCTGTCCCACTTCCTCTCCCAAAATTCTCTTTCCAGCTCCCTCACCTCCCTGCAAACTAAGTACCATCCCAGAGCAGAATTATTGCAGATTAAGTCAGGGGCAGAGAGAGCAATGCCAAAGCCAAGCACCCGAGCATCAGCCAACAGGAGAGTCCTCTGGTGCAACGTAGAGGATCACTGTACTGTCCCAAACCCGTGTCATCTGAGATCAGGGGAAGGTCATAGAATCCTGGAATGGTTTGGGTTGGGAAGGACCTTAGAGATCATCCAGTTCCAACTCCCTGCCCCGGGCAGGGACACCTTCCACTAACCCAGGTTGCCCAAATCCCCATCCAACCTGGCCTTGAACCCTTCCAGGGAGGGGGCAGCCACAGCTGCTCTGGGCAGCCTGTGCCAGGGCCTCACCACCCTCACAGGGAAGATTTTTTTCCTTGTATCTGACCTAAATCTCCCCTCTTTTAGTTTAAAACTTACCTCTTGTCCTATCCCTACACCCCTGATGACGATTCCCTCCCCCCTTTCCTGCAGCCCCTTTCAGCCCTGGGAGGCCACTCTAAGGTCTCCCCAGAGCCTTCTCTTCTCCAGATGAACCCCCCAACTCTCTCAGCCTGTCCTCACAGGGGGGTGCTCCAGCCCCCCCAGCATCCTCGTGGCTTCCTCTGGCCCCGCTTGAGCAGGTCCGTGTCCTCCTGCTGTTGGTGCCCCCAGAGCTGGACCCAGCCCTGCAGGGGGGTCTCAGGAGAGGGGAGCAGAGGGGGAGAATCCCCCCCTCGCCCTGCTGCCCACACTGCTCTGGGTGCAGCCCAGCACACGGGTGGCTTTCTGGGCTGTGAGCTCACATTGCTGGCTCACAGGCAGTTTTCCATCCACCAACACCTGCAAGTCCTTCTCTTGGGGCTGCTCTCCATCCCCTCCTCACCCAGACTGGATTTGTGCTTGGGATTGCCCCAACCCATGGGCAGGACCTTGCCCTTGGCCTTGTTGAACTCCTTGAGGTTGGCACCATCCCACCTCTCCAGCCTGTCCAGGTCCTTCTGGATGACACATCTCTTCCCTCCAGCTTGTTGACCAATTGATCATTGTCAAAATGTGGTTTCTCTCTCGTTGGACAGCTAGCAGCAGTAGGAGCTTACAAGGGAAAAAAAAAAAGAAAACCAACAAAACTCCCAACTTCCCATGTCTCTCTTCCGGCAGGTGTTTGAAGCTGCATTAGCTTGGATACGGTATGACCGAGACCAGCGAGAGTCCTTCCTACCTGAGCTCCTGTCCAAAATCCGCCTCCCCCTTTGTCGACCCCAGTTTCTCACTGACCGTGTGCAACAAGATGACCTGGTCCGCTGCTGCCACAAATGCAGGTGAGCCTTGGATACGGTGTTAGAAACCCACCCAGGGGGTGCTGGGTTTCAGTGGGATAGAGGTAGCAGGGATGTGGTTTAGCAGTCTTGGGAATTGAAATTCTCTTTTTGTGGACAGGGCACCTCATGTAGTCAAAAAAACAAAGCACCTTCCTCAGTTTTAACCTGCCTTCTAGAAGTATTGGCTCATGGGAGGGGGAAAGTCTTCAAATCCTTGAATCTGCATCTGACTGAAGATTTATTCCTATCAGCCAAACTCTTTAATCATTTGGCTTTGATTTCAGAGATCTAGTTGATGAAGCAAAAGATTATCACCTCATGCCAGAGCGTCGGCCACACCTCCCGGCGTTCAAGACCCGTCCTCGGTGCTGTACTTCGATTGCAGGATTGATTTATGCTGTCGGAGGACTCAACTCAGCAGGTACCTTGCATATCCTCTACCCGCAGCGCAGAGAGCAGCGTAGTTCACTGTGTAGAACCACAGGACTGTGAATTTCCCTCGTGTGAAGCATTGAGCCATTTCTCCTCCTCTGTGCAGCACTTTGCCCCTTCTGCTGAAGCGCTCAGAGTGGCTGTGCCCATAGTGGAACATCTTCCAGCTAGAAATTCTGGCTAGGTCAGGTTTATTTAGGACAGCCGTTCTTGCTAATCTGAAAGAATTGGCGTTTTGAGGATGATGTCCTTGCCTGTAGCCACAAGCAGGACTTGGAAGTGCCTAGCTGATGTCCTTGGGGTGCTGGGGTCACATGTGCAGACACAGCCTAGTCATAGCGTAAAAAGTGTCCATGAAATGATCTTCTGGGGCCTCAACCAACCCGGTTAACCTGGGCTGGGTCTCGTGGGCCTCACCACACCATGGCTGGTTTATCCTCTAGAGATTTATCCTTCCCGGGCAGCCGTGACACCAACAGAGGGGATGTGGCAGGTCTCTGCTGCCCCATTGAGGTCAGTGAAGGTCCCACTGCCACAGCCTGGGACTAGTCAAGCCTTGGGCAGGCTTTGAAACACTCTACAATCCTTCTGCACTGCAGAGTGCACATGATAGGAATTTTTCAGAGCAGGTTCTCATTGTAGGTGAGTAGGGATGTGGCTGGGAAATGCCTCTGACGTGACTTCGGTGGCGAAGCCGAGAGGCTGGAATAGGACATCTGAGAGCCCAGAATAGGATGTGTGAGATCTTGGCCACTTTCCCAGAAAAAAGCAGGATAAGTTCCTGTGTCAGCCCCATCTTTGGGCTCAGAGCAGCGACCGCTTCTCCCTCGTGCTCCTCCACTACAGGCAAGCTTACTAAAACAGTGTTTTACTGGGTCTCCCTCTTTTAATTTGAGTAGCAAATTTTTATGCAGGTGACTCGCTGAACGTGGTGGAAGTCTTTGATCCCATTGCCAACCGCTGGGAGAAGTGCCAGCCCATGACCACGGCCCGCAGCCGAGTCGGGGTTGCGGTGGTGAACGGGCTGCTCTATGCCATCGGTGGCTACGATGGCCAGCTGAGGCTGAGCACTGTGGAGGTGTACAACCCAGAGATGGATTCCTGGTCCAAAGTGGAAAGTATGAACAGCAAGCGAAGGTACGTGCAGCTAGCTCAGTGGGAAGGGGGATCTTTGGAGCAGGACAGGAAAAAAAAAAAAGAGGTTGTAGGAAAGCTGGAGGTGGTGGATGCCAAATAAAAAAATGTATGTGTGGGGAAGAAGCAGAAGAAAAAGGAGGAGTGGAGCAGTATGGAAGCAGGTGGGATTTGCCTGGCCATGCTTAGGGCACTCGTGCTGATTCTGGGCACTGCTTGCTGGTGAAAATTGGAAAACTGTCAGCAGTTCGACAAAATTATATTTACAAGGAGAGCCGTTAAGACCTCAGTAAGTAAAAACCAGCTGAGCGGTGTGGGCTGTAAGCTACGGAGTTCTCTCAGTTTTGGTGGCATCGTGGAGTGAAATTAAACTGCAAGAGGGTGATCACGTTCTGCTGGTGAGGTCTGAGAGGGTTTGGAGTCCCAAAGGAGGTGGTCAGAGCCCTGTTTCTACATGTGGTCATACTAGGTGGTGAGTAAAGCACTGACAGGCACCGTGTAGGAGATTCCAAATAAACACATTTTACCATCTCTGTCTAGTACTGGCATTTTCTTTCCCTCCCAGAAAACAGAAGAGAATCACAGCTGGGAGGGAAAGGAGTATTTTTATCACCCAGTGAAAGGGGTTTCCAGCTAAGCAGGTGTTTGTGCTTGATAAACAGAGCTGTGCGGTTCCCAGTCGCTTGCTAAGAGTTGTTAAATTGTTTGCTTTTCTGCAAGCTTTGCAGCACTTCTTTACCATAATGGTTTGTCTGGTTTGCCTTTTTTTGTGGTCCGAGACGTTGATGGCTTGGGAAGAGCACGCTGCAAGCGGCCAAGTACATGAAATTCTGGGCACAAAGCTCTGATTTGTAGTGGAAAAGCTCTTTTTTTTTTCCATAGCAGCGAGGTTCCTGGGAGCTTTTCCCACAGTGAGAGGCAGTTTCTCTTCCACAATTGGGTGGTTCTGCCTTGAAGCCAAGCAGAAGGGACATTGGGTGCTCTTGTGCAGAGGAAAAATGTCACTTGTTGTACAAACTGCTGGGCTCCAGCTGCAGTGCTGGGGTTTTATCGTGGAGGATTGCGTTGCTGAGTTTTATGAGAAGCTTTGACTGCATTTTTCAAGGTGGGATTCTGGTCTCTTGCCCCATTTTATAGCCTTTTTGAGCCAAAGAGGTGATTTACAAGGTGTAGTAACAGGGTCAGGCACCTCGATTTAACGAGCTTTACGTTTGACAGCAATTAGTGGTTCTTCTGAGGCTGCACAGTGATGCTCCTCACCCTGTGTTATCTCCAGCCAGCAGCAGTGGGGAGATCCTCCATGGGAAACAGTAATTGCTGGGATTTTGACTCCATGATCTGGGCCAAATTTTCTCCCTGTGTTTTGATTTAGTTCTTTTGATGGGGAAAAGGGGGTGTGCTCATACCATGGGCATTTCTCCTGACCTGCAAGGCTCAGAGGTGGGACTGAGCAGTTGAGCACCCTGGAGGTGAAGCAAAGGGGAGAGGAGGAAGTTGGGTGGGGTGCAGGAGGGGATGGCAGGCAGCAGGCTGTGCAAATTTCCTGCATTCTGGACGGTGTGGCAGTGCCTACAGCCATTTTATGGGGTCCTGCACTTCCTTGCAGCGCGATGGGAACGGTGGTGCTGGATGGCCAGATCTACGTATGTGGCGGGTACGATGGAAACTCATCCCTCAACTCTGTGGAGTCCTACTCTCCAGAGACAAACAAGTAAGAGCTCTTCATGCCTGTTTATTTGCTGCTGAGGTAGTGCTGTGGCACTGCTGGGTGTCCGGGCTATGAAGGGAACATAATAAACAGTGTGTAAAAGCCCTTATATGCTGACAGCAGAGCAGTATCCCTCCTCATGAGGGATTAACCTGGATGCAAATGAGCAAAACCATGGTTTAAATAAAGTAGGTGGTGAGAGTTACCAGAACCCAGCTCTAGAAAATCCAGTCGAGTTGAGATAATCTTTGGGGATCATTGCTAATCAATCCCCTCTCCCAACAAGGTGGACAGTGGTGACCCCCATGAGCTCCAACCGCAGCGCCGCTGGAGTCACCGTCTTCGAGGGCCGGATCTACGTGTCGGGGGGGCATGATGGCCTGCAGATCTTCAACAGTGTAAGTTGGGGGTGGGGGTGGGGGTTCCTGTGAGCCTCCTGCAGGAATTCACTTACTGCGGGTAGTTGAAAGGTCAGGCTGGGGCTGGGAGGGCTCCATGCCACTTCCCTCTGCACCCTAAGTGCCATCAGTGTTTGCAGCACCAAATTCTGATCTTTCCAGGGCCCTTCTTGCTCAAGAAATGAGCTGGGAGCTGGGCTGGAAGTGCTGTTCTTGTGCCCCAGCACCAAAAGGATTGAACTAGTGCATTTTGTCTTCTCCCCACTTCCTTTTCATTTTAAAATCATTTTATCCTTGCATTCCTTTGAGCTCTGAAGTATCCCAAATGTCAGGCTTTTACCTCTTCTTTCTGTGCCTGTCTGGCTTCTGTTTCAGAAACAGATTAGCACTGAAACAAGCTTCACAGCAGGGGCAGTTACAGAATCACAGAATCCTCTCGGTTGGAAAAGCCCTTGAAGCTCCTCCAGTCCAGCCATGAACCTCACCCTGACCGTTGCCAACTCCACCAGATCCCTCAGCGCTGGGTCAGCCCGACTCTTCAACTCCTCCAGGGATGGGGACTCCCCCCCTGCCCTGGGCAGCCCATTCCAACGCCCAGCAGCCCCTTCTGCAAAGAAATCCTTCCTCAGAGCCAGCCTGACCCTGCCCTGGCACAGCTTGAGGCCATTCCCTCTGGGCCTGGAGCTGGGTCCTTGGCTCAGGAGACTCATCCCCCCTCTCTGCACCCTCCTGTCAGGGAGTCACAGAGGGCGATGAGGTCTCCCCTCAGCCTCCTCTTCTCCAGACTGAACCCCCCCAGTTCCCTCAGCCGCTCCCCAGCAGACCTGTGCTCCAGACCCTGCACCAGCTCCGTTGCCCTTCTCTGGACACGCTCGAGTCATTCAATGGCCTTTTTGGGGTGAGGGGCCCAAAACTGAACCCACTCATCGAGGGGCGGCCTCACCAGTGCCGAGCACAGGGCTCAGATCCCTTCCCTGTCCCTGCTGGCCATGCCAGTGGTGACACAAGCCAGGATGCCATTGGCCTCCTTGGCCCCCTGGGCACACTGCTGGCTCATTATCAATCCCCCCCAGGTCCCTCTCTGACTGGCAGCTCTCCAGCCACTCCTCCCCAGGCCTGTAGCGTTGCTGGGGGTTGTTGTGGCCCAAGGGCGGCCCCTGGCATTTGCCCTTAGTGCAAGTTACCAGTTGATGGTATGAGCCCAGCTTGCCCTCTCCTACCTGCTCTGTGTTTCAGCTTTCTGCCTGTTTTCTAAAGAAAAGCCTGATGTGGAACAGAAAAGAGTCGTTCATCCACTCAGGAGTGGACAACATGGGGAGCTGTATCTGAGTTGGATGTGTTACTAATGCACTGCTCTCAGAAACTGGTCATAAAGGGTTTGTTGGGAGTAGCAGTAACTCTTCCTGCCTTGCTCAGCAGATGGGGGCAGGCTCTTGTCTGTGGCCTGAAGTACCCCAGAGCCAAGAACTACAAATCTGCTTGTCTGAGCACATTCCTGAGCGGGACAAGTCTGGAGCAGTGCAAGAGTCCTTGCAGAAGGGGTCCATCTAATGGTCTCACTAGAAGTGCAAGGGATACAAAATGGTGTTGGTTGGGAGTTTTTCCCCCCTGAGGAGCTGGATAGCCCTTTTACAGATACATGTGTCGGCTTTTTCTGAAAGTGGAAGAGGTTATCGTGCAGAGGAAGGGAAGGAACCCTACCCTTTGCCATGGGATGCAGGATGTAAGCTTGAGCTGTGTCAGGAGTGGTGGTTGTCCGACATGAGAAACTGGAAAGTTTGGGCTGTTACAGCTGAAATCTGCTGCCTGGAGAGAGCGGGGAGTCTCGCTTGAAGTTAGGAGAGACTTAGGGGATCGTTAAGGACAGCTTGGACATGCACTTCTTGGGTCTGACAGAGCTTTGGCTGCCTCTGTCTCGAGGCAGCATCCTGGTGCATGAGGAAAATTAATACCCTGAAATTGAGACACAATCCTGTTGCAATTGAACTTTTAATTAAAGGGTGTTCAATCCTTTTGGTGCTGAGGCTCAGAGACTGGGAAAAGTTTAAAATGAAAGGGGACGGATCTGCAAAGCTGCGTTTGCTGTGGGGAATGGTTTCTCCCCTCATTCATCTGCTCCAGCTCCCTGGGCCAAGCTCAGGGGGAGCAGAGTGAAACGCAACACCCGGTGAGATCTGGGTCGTTAGAAAAGTTTAAAACTGATCTTAAAACCGTCTAAATCCAACCAACATGCATGATTGGAATAACCTGCACGATCCAAGCGAGGGTCTGCTGAGACCACGTGCTCTCTGTGACTGCAGGTGGAGTACTACAACCACCACACGGCCACGTGGCACCCAGTGGCCAGCATGCTCAACAAACGCTGCCGCCATGGAGCGGCCTCGCTGGGCAGCAAGATGTTTGTCTGCGGAGGCTACGACGGCTCGGGCTTCCTCAGCATCGCCGAGGTCTACAGCTCCATGGCAGATCAGTGGTACCTGATCGTCCCCATGAACACCCGGAGGAGCCGAGTCTCACTGGTGGCGAACTGTGGCCGGCTCTACGCCGTGGGGGGTTACGACGGACAGTCCAACCTCAGCTCAGTAGAAATGTACGACCCGGAGACAAACCGTTGGACGTTTATGGCCCCGATGGTGTGTCATGAGGGAGGGGTTGGCGTGGGCTGCATCCCCCTCCTGACCATCTGAGAGGAGAGAGTTTGGGGAGGGGGGGAGACACACTCATCTTCTCAGTGACAATCCGGGGAGAGTGTTTCCGCCGGGGTGCGTTTCCAGGTGCTCATTCACACACACACACACACACAAACACACAAAAAACTCAACAAACCAATCCCCACCCTTGGCTTTTTGGGCTGAGGCTCCTCCATGATCAAACATGTTGAAATACAGTGAGTCGACGTGCTGGTGTGAGCAAGGACCTGCCCACCTTCCTCCACCCCCCCACACACCCCCCCCGTTGGCCTTTGCTGGGTGAATCCTTCCCCTCCCTGTGGTCTGCTTCTGGCTGCACCCTTGGGAAGCCCTGGTGTAGGCCAGGGGAGCAGGGCAGGCTGAATTATGACATAAAAACAGCCGCTTTAATGACTTTGAAAATACCCTCACACCTTCCATCAGCAGCAAAGCAACCCTGGTACCCCGAGGGTTCGGTTTGGCTGTCGTGGTGGCTTGCTGCTGGGCAACGGATCTCCCCTGGCTTATTGAAACAGAAAAAAAAACCCCAAAACCACTGGCATCAGTTCCCGGACCACATCCAGGCTTTGCTTCCAAGGTGTTTCTTGCACAAGATGTTGCTGGCTTCTCAGAGCAGAGCCGGGCTTTCTTCAGCTCGGTGGGGAAAACTTCTCCACAAGAGCCACAGGATGGAGAAACTAGGAAGAGGAAAACGGGTCGGTTAAACCATTGCGCCGTTTCAGCAAGCTTTGGAGGAGAAGGCTGAACATATATGACACTAAGCAACAGTCAAGATTTCAAAATGGGAGCTAGGCTGAGGTGTTCATTGTAAAGATGTCCCTTAAATTAAATATTGATATATTTTCAAAGTCGATGTGTAAGAGGCAGCTGGAGCAGAGCGGGGCTGTGATCTGTCAGGAGAGGGAAGCAAAATATGTGTTGAATTTGTGGGCTGTGCTGGGGGTGGGGAGAGGGACGGCTGAGGGAATTGTGTGTTGGTATCA
>NW_020799095.1:2993223-2995817 GCF_003259725.1 Athene cunicularia
GGGTGTTGCTCTGCTGGGAAAGGTCTTGGCGGTGGGTTTTTGCCAGGAAACATTTCTGTGCCCGTGAAACAAGGCACAGGCAGCGTGGCAGCTCCCTGCCCGTGCCATCCTTGCCTGTGTCAGCCCTTCAGCCTTCCTCTGCCATCCCTCCAGGGCTCCCCCCTGCCACTGTCCTGTGCCACCCTTCAGCTAAGCCATACCCTGTCACTGCTATCGAGGGGGACAGGCAGGGCCAGGCTCCTGCCCCTGCTGCCTGCTCGGGCAGGAGGAACTTGACACTAATCCCGCCGGCCGCAGCAAAAGGATGGGGATCTCGCCCCTTGTCCCAGTGTTTGGGGGGGCTCAGCCCCTGCCCCTCCTGGCCCCAACCTTGCACCAAGCCAGGGGGAGCTGGATGTTCACCCCAGCCCCCAAATCCCAACCCCCTACTTGCTCATAGCTGACTCCCAGCATCTCTGGGGATTTTAACTTCGGGTGTATATGTGGATGTCTATATATTCAGGTACTGTGTATATTTTAGGTATATATAATGAGCATATCTGGCTGTAAATGTGATTTGTCAGTATAGAGCTATTTCCTCCATGTATATCAGCTGCTGGGTTCACTGGAGGGGGAATTCATTTGGGGTTTTCATGCTGCTAAGACTATAAAAGGAAAAAAAACCCCAAACACCTGTGAACACTGGAATCAAAATGAAGTTGCTCTTTGAGCCGTGAATTGCAGAAATAACCGAGCTAGAGCTGCAGTGGGGTCCCTGCAGAAGGACCAGCCTCTGTTCCCTCCGAGGGAAGGACAATGCTGTATTTTTCTGTCTCTCCCCTATTTCCCCTGGCTCAAGAGTTGTGCTCCTCTGACCTGCCACCTCATAGCATCTTTTCTTCCCCAGGCCGTGTCCTTTCTGTGGTCACCTCATGCTTTGAGAGGCATGGGGCTGCTCTCCAGCTGTGCCCTCCTCCCATCTTACATCCCTTCTCCCTCCCAGATGAGCTTTTGTGTCCATAAGAATATAAATATTGGATCAAATACTCTTACAAGAGCAGTGACTCAAAGAATTGCTAAAGCCGGGGCTGTTGTGGACCCCCCAGGCTCCCGAGCTGGTGGTCCTGGGGGACTCACCCATCCCCTGGCTGCACTGCTCACGCTCCCTGGGTTTCCTTTCCTGGGGATTTTTTTGCTTTTTGTTTGTGGATGAACCAAAGAGAAAGGGGAACTCATGGCCCTTCAGCACGGCTCCAGCACCTTCACCCTCAGCCCCCAACTGCTGGTGTCCCTAAAGGGACAGAAAAATACCATATTTGGTGGAAACGAGCCCTAGTCAGCCGAGGAATGTAGAGTGGGAGAGCACCATCTGCTCAGTGCAATCCTCGATAAATACCATGTCCTCAAATTCAAGGAAAATGCTGGAAAAAAAATGCATTAAGGATCCTCATCATACCGGCACGTTTCTATGTCTGCAAACCACGCTGCGCTGCTTTTCCCCCCCTGTGCACACCAACCTGCATCCCCACCCCAAAAGGGCACTTTTACTGTCACTTAACCCTTTTTTTTAATTAAAAACCAAGAGAAATTCCTCCCCTAGTTGGCTGGTGTGGCATCTTTGAGCGAGGTGGGGAGGGTTTCGGGGCATGATCTCTGTCTGGGGATGGGATGTTTAAGACGAGGGTGAGCTCTGAGCAGAAAAAAAGTGGAAAAAAAGACGGAGAAGGGAGGGGGCTCCTGTTTTTTTTCTTAGTAAATCTGGGAGGAGAGTCTTGCTCCTGGCACAGGAGGAGCAGGACGTCAAGCATGGTTGGATGGATCCCAGGAGCATCGGTTGTACCATCCTGCTGTGAAATCAGGAATGGATGAAGGGAAGAGGCCAAGGAGGGGGAATCAGCATCACTGGCAGGCCCAGGCAAGCACCCGCCAAGGAAAACACCAGCAACCCGATCCCTTCCCCACGGCGGCAGGGGCCCGGTGTTTATCCTGGAAAACGCAGCAGGCTGAGGCTGGGGGGGCCCCCGAGCCCTGCTGAGTTTCCCTGGGCCGCATGGCGCTGGTGCTGGGAGCTGTGCTGCTGGCGGCGGGTGCCGCCATCCTGCCGGGGCTGCCGGCGCCCCGCGACCTGGCTCGTACCGTGCTGGAGACCCACGGGCAGGACTTGAAGCTGCTGAAGCTGCTGGGAGTCACCAGGACGGTAGGAGCAGGGTGGGTGACAAGTGACGGGGGTGGATGAAGCTGGGAGCCCGTTTCCCACCGGCGGTTCCATCTTTTTTTCAAGACGTTCGATTGGGGAACCCATTTCAGCATGAACTTCACCGCCCGCCAGCCTGCCTGTCCCAAAAACCTCCCCGAGCGCCGTGGCACCGCCTGCCAAGCCCGGCCAGGCAGGGTAAGACTGGGACCAGTTCCCTCCCCCCACCAAAAAAACCCACAGAGGGGGACACAAAGGTCCCACAAGGGTCCCTGTGTCCCCCAGGTGCAGCGGTGCACGGCCCAGGTCTCCGTCTTCGCCTTCCTGCCTGACGTGCCACTGTCGATGGTGGAGTGTGGCCGGGAGCCGGTGAGGCCTCTGGGTGCCCCCACCCTTGGGTCGAGGGATCAGTGGGGAGGGG
>NW_020799095.1:2995867-3001267 GCF_003259725.1 Athene cunicularia
TCCTTGAACTCGCAGGTGTCGAGGCGGACGCCTGAGCGCGCAGGGCAGCGCGTCTCCATGACGGTGAAGTTGAGGCGCTGCAGGGAGCTGAGCTGGATGTCCTGCAGGGACAGGGATGGGCACAGGGACAGGGTGGTTGGCACCCACCACGGAGAGATGGCACCCACCACCATGTGCCCAGAGACAGCTCACAGCAGAGCATCCCCCCACATCCCATCCTACACCCCTAAACCCACCCCCACCACCTCATGCACAGGTTCTGGTGTCCCCCCCCGATGTCCCCACAGGCACAGCGGGGGACCCGGTGGTGTCTCCAAGTGGTGACACTCACCGGGGTGGGCTCGGGGTCAGCGCTGAGCAGCCTGAAGACGTTCTGCACCTCAGGGCGCTGGTTGTAGGAATCCACGGCCTGAGCCAGCGCCTGGGTGTAGGTGAGCGGGGCCGGGAGGGCACAGGCCCCCCCCAGCACCGCCACCACCAGCACCCAGGAGTTCAGCATCGTGTCCCTGCGGTCACCAACACCACCCCCCAACCCATGTCCCCTTTTATCCCCTCCCGGGAGGTTGGGAAACCCACCCCAGAGCTTGACTCCCTCCCCCTCCGGAAACACCTGGCCCCAGCCCACAGAGTGGCAGTTTTTTTGGGGGGGGAGGAAGACAAACAGGGCAGGGGGTCCTGAGCGTTTCCCGCATCTGGCCCCCCTTGGGGGCCTAACCCCACTTCCCAGGGTGTCCCCAACCGCAGGAGCCCCTTGGGTGTGTGTGGGGTGGTGGTTTGGGGATCCCGAGGGGGGTGCAGGGGGGGACAGGGCAGCGCAGGGACCCACAGGGACCACGGTGACACCGGGAGCACTGCAGGGGGATGTTTATTGCAAGCAGAGCACCCAGGCAGGGGGGCACAGGGTCAGGGGGGGACACAGCATCAACCGCTCAGGGTTTGGGGTTTTTGAGGTCGAGCTTGTCACGGATCCAGATCTTGCTACACTGGGAGAAACCCCTGAAACGTTCCTTGATCCTGGTAAAAAAATCCGTGAGCCTGGATCTGGATGTGCGGAAATGGCCGAGCTGGGAGGAGAAGTGGCAGAGTCAAACCTTGGGGAGATGGGAGGTGCCCCGGGGGATGTGTCCCACGGCAACCAGGGGTGGGAGCAGGTGGTGAAGGGAGAGCACCCAGTGGGGACAGTGCCATTTTGGGCATTTTCTTACCTTGGTGGGCACCTTCTCACAGGAGAGCTCGACCGTGGGCTGCTGCTGCTCGAGGAAGACAAAGCCCCGGCACCAACTCACCGCCTGTGGGGAAGCAGAGGGGGGTCAGGATGTGGCTGAGAGGAGCCCAAACCCTTCCTCGTGCCTCAGTTTCCCTGCCAGCTGCTCCCCACTGAGGATGACAGCAGGTGGTCCCGCAGGATGAAGCCTCACCCCGAGCCAGCGGCTCTTGCAGGCGCCAGTGGCCGTCCCCGGGGCTCGGCACGAGGTCTCCTCCACAGTGAAGCTCAGCTCCTGCCGGTCCTGAAGGTCCACGAGCTGGGAGAGGGGACAGGACCCATCAGCTGACAGTCCCCAATGCCCAGCCCCAAAACAGGCTGGATCCACCCCAAGAGGGGCCACATCCAGCCTGGAGATGGAGCCCCAACTTGAGTGGGCTACATCCCCACAGGGGGTTGGACCCAGCCCCAAAACAGGCCAGATTCAGCCTCAAAAGGGGGCTGTATCCTGCTCCCGGGATGGAGGAGCTCAGCACTCACCCAGCCGGGTGGAGACTGGGACTCCCGGAGCCGCAGGACATAGGGACTGACGGCCCTGGCATTCAGCAGCTCCACGGCCGCCGAGACGACGTCACCATAGCCCACGGCCCAGAGCCCAGGCAAGGATGGTGGGACGGAGCCAGGCAGGCCTCCCGGCGTGGATCCATCCAGCCCTGGCGTGGTGGCTCTGGCCGAGGCCAGCAGCAGCAGAAGTGGCACCAGCATGGCTGGGCACAGCCTCATCCTGCCTCCTGGCACCCGCCGTGCTGAGGAGCCCTTTTATAGGAGCTGCCACGGGTGTTCCCACTGGCTAGTGCTTCCCCCTGCGCAGCCGGGAAATTCCCAGCGGGTCGAATCCAGCCAGGAGCTGAGTCCGTCCCCATTTGGTCCCCAGAGCAGTTGTCCCAACCCTGGGGTCACCTCTGGGGCTCAGCAGATGAGAAGCCACAGGATTTGGGGTCTCCACAGGCGCAAGGACAGGGCTGACACCAAGTGACAACATGGCCATGGACCACCCCCAAGGTGACCCCCAAAGAGCCGACCCAGGTTTGATGGGGACATGGGGTGACACCACATTGGGTTTCCCACCCCCATTCTCCCACAGGGTTAGATGAAGAAGCCACCCTGCCCCCCCCGACCGGGGCTTTCCAGCCCCCCAGTGGTGTTTTATGGCTGGGCGGGGCAGTAAAGACATCTGTCCCTCACGACAAACAAGGTGGGTTTGACCAAACACCAGCCTCGGGAGCAGTCACTCTCTCTGAGGCCAAGCAGGAACCTCCAGGAGGGCATCAAGGGACACTGCCCAGAAGAAGACACCCCCCCGCCCCAGCAAGGGGAAGCCCAAAGCCACCCAACAGGTTCAGAGCTCCCGGCCAGCGGAGGTCATGGAGTACGCGGCTTGTAAATCAAACGGGGACAAGCACACCCGGGTGGCAGCTGGGAAGTTCCCAGGGATGGATGTTGGCCATCACAGAGCCATAGGTTGGCCCCGGAAAGATCTAATTGCAACCAGGTCCAACCTTCCATCAAGAAGGGACCCTCACTCCTCATCCAGGTTCATCTTGAGAACCTCCAGCAACAGGTACTCCCCCTCCCCAAGGGGGTTCTTCCAGTGAATGACTGGTCTCACTGTATGCCTAAGTTGAGATGAAGCCTCTCCCAGTAGCCATTGCCCTTTGCCTTCTCCATGTGGCTCCTTGAAAGCCTCCACCCTTGGAGTACTGGACTGCTGCGATGACATCCCCCCAGAACCTTCTCCTCTCCAGGGAGAAGAGACCCAAATCCTTCAGTCTTTCCTCCTAGAGCAGGTTCTCCAGCCCTTTGATCTTCATCCTGGCTCTCCTTGGGACACTCTCCAGTCTGTCCACATCCTTCTTGACTTGTGGAGACCAGAACTGGACCCACCACTCCAAGGTGGCCTGGAGGAGAGCTGCTTTGCTGGACCTCCTACTTCCAAACAAGGACGAGCTGGTTGGAGGGGGCAGCCTCAGCTGTGGTGATCATGAGACTGTGGAGCTCAAGATCCTGAGAGGAGGAAGCTGGGCAGAAAGCTAGATCACCACCTGGACACTTCCAAGAGAGAGTCTGGCCTCACAGAATCATCCCGGTTGGAAAAGGCCTTGAAGATCCTCCAGCCCAACCATGAACCTCACCCTGACCGTTCCCAACTCCACCAGATCCCTCAGCACTGGGTCAACCCGACTCTTCAACCCCTCCAGGGATGGGGACTTCCCCCCTGCCCTGGGCAGCCCATTCCAACGCCCAACACCCCTTCTGCAAAGAAATCCTTCCTCAGAGCCAGCCTGACCCTGCCCTGGCGCAGCTTGAGGCCTGGAAGAATCCCATGGGATACAGCCCTGGAGAGAAGTGGTGCTCAGGAGAGCTGGTTGATTTCCAAGGATCATCTTCTCCAAGCCGAACAGGCCATCCTGACAAGCAGGAATGAAGAGAGGCAGTGGAAGGTCTGCAAGAAACTCCTGACTGAGCTCAAGGACAAGAGGGATACGTACAAGAGATGGAAGCCGGGATGAGAGGAAGATGCAGGCTCTGCCCAAGCTGCAGGGTTGGGTTTAAGCAAGTCAAAACCCCCCAGGGCTTGTACTCAACGAGACAATGGTCAGGAGCCATCAGCAGGGCCTGAAAATGGGCTCAACAGCCAGGCCCGGGGGGTGGTGATCAGCAGCACAAGTTCCAGATGGTCACTGGTGCTGCTCCCAGAGGTCCATAACAGGACCAGAACCATTTCACACCTTCCCTAACAATCAGGACGATGGGGCAAGAGCACACCCACAGCAGGCTGGTAGATGACACCAAACTGGGAGGAGTGGTTGATGCACCAGAGGTTTGTCCCACCATACAGAGGGACCTCAACAGGCTGGAGGAACCTCACAGGGTTCAACAAGGAGAAGTGCCACGTCCTGTGCCAGGGGAGGAACAACCCCAGGCATCAGGACACGCTGGGGGCCACCCAGCAGCCTGTCAGAGAAAGCCCTAGGAGTCTTGGAGGACACCAGAGTGACCATAGGCCAACATCAGAACTGGTTGCTCAGAGGGGTTGTGGAGTCTCCAGTATTCGATATACCCAAAGCTCAGGAGGTGGCCCTGGGCAACCTGCTGTGGCTGAGCCAGCTCTCAGCAGGGTCCCTGCCCACCCATCTGTGCTCCTCCAACCTGAGACAAGCTTTTGGGGAAGGCAAATTCATTTCAAACACTTCAATTCTGCCAAACTCCCTCCAAATTCTTCTAAATTCCTGCCAAATTCTCCAGTTATGTGCAGAAAACTGGATCTGCTGGGGGTACACCCAGCACCAGGGGGGTCCTTGCTGGGACTCCTGCCCCTCTGCGGCACAACACCAAGGTGAGCAAAGCCAACTGCCTTTTATCAGACCCAAAATCCTCCCAGATATCGGACATATAGTCAAGCAGCACCCACATCCCAGAGGGAGTCAGGCACCCGATGCCCACAGTAGGCTGTACCAGCCCTCGAGGGAATTTTTTTGCTCCATTTTTCCTGCAGCTCATACTCAGGATTTAACATCAACCAAAAACAGTGTCAATACATCTGAATATTTTTTAAACATCCTGCATTGACCCCGACCAGACTCACCCTTTTCAAAACAGACCTGAAATCCTGCGAGGCCATTTTGGGAGCAAACAAGATGAAATTTGGTGAGTTTAGTTGGGGTAACTCCACACTCATGCAGCCACAGCTGCGCTTCTCAGGCCAACTCCCCACCCCTGACAAAAAGAAGGGGTAAACAACACCCCTAAAACCAAACACAAAGGCCCTGAGCCATGAGAAATACCCCACTCATAAATCAATCGCTTGCTTTATTTGACTGTCAAAAGATTGAGCTGCCCCTCCTCATTCCTGGCAACCCACTTATTTATATATTTGTCTTTTATTCATACCTACAGCCCAGCCCTGACCTGTTTGGACACTCTGATGCCGTAGGAAAGAAAACACAAGGGTCGGGTGAGGCAGAATCTTACCGATGACACCTCAGTAGGTAAAGTGAGGGCATGGCTGGTCCATCGGCCCTGGAGGAGCAGCAGCACCAGAGAGGGGCAGGGGAACACACCCCCCCCCCAAAAAAAACAAACAAACAAAAAAGGCAGCTGAAGGAGGAAAAGGCTGGGGGGGAAGCTATGGAAGG
>NW_020799095.1:3001317-3011863 GCF_003259725.1 Athene cunicularia
GGGGGGAAGAGCCCGGGGTGCGGGGTGGGTCGGGCCCGGGGGCTCTGAGGAGAAGAGTCCGGGGGCGGAGGGATGGGCCTGTGGGGAGGTAACCCGGGGTGGAGGCTCTGATGGGAGCAGCTCCGGGGGGTGGAGGCCAGGCTCGGGGCTCTGCGGAGCGGGGCTGGGCAGGGAAGGAGGGAACCCCGAGAGGATGGTGTGGGAAAGCTGTGAGCAGCTGGGGAAAGGGCGCCGTGTCCCTGGAGGCCCGGTCGAGACTGGGGAGGATCTGGGTGTGCTCAGAGCCGACGGCAGCCGCTCTGGGGTGGTTGGGTGCTACCTTGAGGAGCCCCTTGGGGGGTCTGGTGACAGGTGAGCCTCAGCCGAGAAGAGCGGAGCCTCTTCCACAGTAGTGTTGGGTCGATTGGTCCTCAGAAAGCTTTTATTGCCTCTTCACATCCAGTATTGCCACTCAAAGCAGTTCTCACAATCATTACCCAGAATCAGCTGCCTCCTCTATCTCTGAAATTATGCTCATAAAGGGTTTATTTTCCTTTTGTAGCATTCCTAAAATGTAGCGCTGACCTCCAGCCGGTTACAGCTACCAGCCTTCCTCCCCCACCTCACACACCTTCCACCATGGCAGTCCACTTGGTGCGACGCTGCTGCTGGCGGCACTTGGGTGCCTTGGTCTCTGCTCCCTCAGCAGTCCCGGCTTCTCTGCTGGCACCAGCTGGGAAGGTGGTGATGGCGAGAGCTCTGTCTCAAGCACCTTTCGCTTCATTTCATATTTCGAGCCCTTCCAGCTGGGCAGATGGATTTTCAGTCAAAGAGCAGGTGGAAGACAACAGGAATCAAGACCACAAAATGATCAGGGAACTGATGGAAACAGCCACGAGTCCTCAAGAACTCTTGCAGTTGAGTGTCCTCCACACTCTTAATAGCAACGAAGCTGCACTAATAATTACTCAACTTTCCCGGCTCGCAGCGGAAAAAAAATTGGAAACAGAGAGCATTCTGCAAGATCATCGTTTCCAACAGCTCATCAGCATCATGGATTCCCAGGTAAGTTCCCTCCCACCCACAGAAGAGTTTTGGGGGAAAGAATCCCAGTGGCTGGTGCTCCTGGGATTGAACTGGCATGGCTGGCTGGAACCACCTGCTTGTTCAGGATTTTATTTTGGCTTTCCAAGTAAAAAATAAGGGGATCAGGAGGTGAAATTATCAGCTCTAGGCAGGGTGCCTGATTATTTTTATCTAAAAGCAATGCTTTTTGGACTAGAGGCATAATGTAGCAGAGAGATCATCCTCGTTAAGTGCTGTCTTGCTCCTGTCCCCATGCATTTTTAGCTTTCTCAGTCAGATAAAGCTGAAACTTTGCCAGTTAGTGGCAAAGATACGTCAGAGCCAGGCAGCCTGTGAGAACATGCTGGTGCCTGAGATGTCTCACCCCGGCATCCTGGTGAATCCTGCTGTGATTCTTCCCACTGGTTCTCAGCCCTGGGAAAAGCTACTGGGTAAGATGGGGCATTTGAGGGGAGCCAGTGCACTGTGCCCAGCGTGTTGTACAGCCAAACCTTGGGAGCCCCTTCAAATTCGGCAGCTGGTGCTGGCCCAGCTGGCTGCTACAGAAATACCTGCAGCTTGTGGACCCCGTGTCATGGGATTACAGGATGGTTTGGGTTGGAAGGGACCTTAAAGATCACCCAATTCCAACCCCCATGCCACGGGCAGGGATACCTTCCGCTAGCCCAGGTTGCCCAAAGCCCCGTCTAACCTGGCCTTGATCCCTTCCAGGGAGGGGGCAGCCACAGCTGCTCTGGGAAACCTGTGCCAGGGCCTCACCACCCTCACAGGGAAGAATTTCTTCGTTATGTCCAATCTAAACCTACTCTCTTTTGGTTTAAAAATGTTGCCCCTTGTCCTGTCACTACAGCCCTCAGTAAAAAGTCTTCCTCCGTCTTTCTTATAAGCCCCTATATATATTGAAAGGCCACAGGATGGTCTCAATAGAGTCTTCTCCAGAGTGCTGGGTAGAAGGAGAGAATCCCCTCCCTTGCCCTGCTGGCCAAAATTCTCTTGATGCAGCCCAGGGTATGATTGGCTTTCTGGGCTGTGAGTGCAATTGCTAGCTTATGTCCCATTTTTCACCCAGCAGTACCCTCAGATCCTTCTCCCCCAGGTTGTTCTCATCCTGCAGCCTGTGCTGGCACTGGGGGTTGCCCCGACCTGTGGATTTGGCTTGTTGAACTTCAGGTCCAGGCAGGGTTCTGGGGGTACAAGCATTCTGTACTTGCTTCATATTTCTCCTGATCCCTCTGCTCCCTAAAACACATCTAAGGGTAGCAGAGAGTTGGGATTTGTCCTGAGGTTGCCCGGATAGCTCCGTTGAGGTGAAACACTTCTGTGCTGCTGTATTTGGAGTGAAAGTACTGCTGCTGCATTGCTGTCACCGTGGGTTGAAGGGGTGACCCTGGGCACCCCTCAGTGGAGAAGGGATGCCCCGGAGCTGGCAGAGCCAAGCTCTCACACTGCATGAGTGATATGACACTCAAGGTAGTGTGACTGAAATGTAGGAAACTGCCAAGAGGGATGTGGTAGCTGGAAACACGATTTTCCTCCAACGAGCTGCCCTTGCAGTCGTAGGCAACTGAATGTAAGAGGTCATTGTGTAGATGAAAAGATACTTTGGTGCAAAGAAACTAAAATTAACCGGCCTGTAATGGCCTTGTGTTGAGCTAGAGGTTTTGATGAGGTGTGGGCCAGGACAGCGTTGAGGGAAAGGGCTCTTAACAGACTGGGGTGTGAGTTTCGTACATGTGAATGAGTGACAAAGGTGAGGGACCAGCCAGGGGAGCTGTCTGGTTCTCTGAGTGGCTTTCTGAATAAGCCAGGGCAAATTGTGAGCTCTGCTTTCTTTCTCAGCTGCCTCCTGGCCTGTGACTTTTTTTTTCAGATTTTAGCAGAGCACCCTGGCAGCGCTTGGGTCGTTCTTGTGCTGGAAGTGCTGAGCCATTTCTGAGCAGCACTTTGGGAATTTGTCATGCCAGCAGAAGTACTGGAGTTTGGACAGGCCAGAGAGTTAAGGCCTTTGTTTGCTAAAATCCATGTGGTTCTTCCACCTGAAATTCAGCATCTTGCAGCATTGCCTTGCTGGCCTCCCACATGGTCACTTCGAAGCAACTTCTCCTTTCTGAAATAATTTTGTAATGTTGGGACCTTGCGTTCTGTTCTGGGACAGCAGTGCAGCGATGATGCTCTGAAGGGCCCCTCAGAACCGAGCTTGTACTAAGGATTAGGTTTTTCATGTAAATCAGGAGAGCTTTCAGACTGGAATTGCCTTTTAGTGCTTCCTGGCAGCAGCAGGGCACAGCTGGGGGAGCTTGGGCTGGAAGTGAAGGAGGTGAAAGCGAGAAGACCAATTGCTGGTGGAAAATCACGAGCTCTGCTTTGTATCGGGCATTTGAGAACAGTCAGTGTGAGGTTCATGGTTGGATTAAATGATCTTCGAGGGCTTTTCCAACTCAGATGATTCTGTGGGGCTGCTGGTGGGGGCACAGCCAGTGGTGGCCAGGCAGAGTGGGAGACAGAGCAAGTCCTGGTGCTCCCAACAGCCGGTGGGATTCATGCCCAGCCTCCTTTCAGAGACATTGGAGAGAAATTGGAGCTTTTAGGATGTTTCATCTAACCTGAGGTGCTGAGGCAAGCTGGAGCCCTGTGGTGTTACCCCCCAGGACCCTCAGCTCTCTACCCCTGAATCTTTCCCACCGCTCTTCATTATACCCAGCCACACCACAAGGAAGCTTAAGTGCTTCCAAAGGACTGTGAAGTCTAGTTAAATATTCCACCCAGCTAGTAGCAAATCTGTGTAACTTCCTTCTCTGAGGCAGGGAGAGTTCACCACCTGTGTGGCAGCTCTGTAAGCGACGTGTAGTTACCTCATGAGGCTCGTTCATGCCTTGAGATTGGTGCATGGCTTCGGCTTGTAAAGGAGTTGACGTTTCTCTTCCTCACTGGGGCACTGGGTTGCACCAGCTTGTTTCCGACTGCTCGGGCTACACCTGTGAGGAGGAGCAGAGGCCTCGTGTTGCAGTGGGGGATAACTGGGTGACCTCGGACTGAGGAGGACTCTCTTGCCTCCCCCTCAACGCTGTGCAGGTCTTTCTGTAGAGACAGAGCTCGTGTTTGGCATGACTGGCAACTGAATACTCTTGTGCAGTCTCTCCTCACAACCTTTCCCTTATTTCTCCCTGCTTCCCAGATTTCTCATGTGTGGAATAACGCCTTGGTGAACCTCCTGAGGAGCCTCTACTCCCTGGGGATGGACCACAGCAGGAGGGAGATGCAGTCGGTGGAGCAGGAGGTGCTGTGGCGGCTGCGGCGCCTCACCTTCAGGCAGCTCTCCTCCCTGGCAGAGGCCTTGGCAATCAAGCAGGGAAAGGAGAGCAAGCTGCTGAACGAAGTCATCAGGAAGCTGGAGCTGCGTTGGACGGAGCTTGAGGGCACCCGCACTGTGGTGGCACTGATGGGCAAGATCGGGCACATCTCCCCGGCTCTGATGGACCGGCTGGAGGACAAGGTAGGGGCTTGGGCTCTCCCTCCTGCCCCCATCCCCTTCAGACAGGCCACCTCCTGCAGGTGACAACAGCAGGACAGTCTTGTCCCATTCAGCCCTGTATGGGAACACTTAAATTCCCACTTATTCAGAACTTATTGCTGCTCCATAGTACCTTGGCCTGCGCTTATGGGTTGTTGTGTAAGAAGTTTCCCCTGTTTACCAAGGTTTACCTTGACTTTAGTAAGGCCTTTGACACCATTTCGCACAGCATTCTCCTGGCGAAACTGGCTGCTCGAGGCTTGGATGGGCACATGCTTTACTGGGTAAAAAACTGGCTGGATGGCTGGGCCCAGATAGTTATTGTGAAGGGAGTTAAATCCAGCCACGAGTGGTGTCCTCCAGGGCTCGGTTTTGTGGCCACTCCTGTTTAACATCTTTATTGATGATCTAGATAAGGGGATCCAGTGCTCCCTCAGTCAGTTTGCAGATGACACCCAGTTGGGTGGGAGTGTTGATCTGATTGAGGGCAGGGAGGCTCTGCAGAGAGACCTGGGCAGGCTGGAGCCATGGGCTGAGCCCAACTGGGCGAGTATCACTGAGGGCAAATGCCGGTGCTGCACTTGGACCACAACAACCCCCAGCAGCGCTACAGGCTTGGGGAGGAGTGGCTGGAGAGCTGCCAGTCAGAGAGGGACCTGGGGGGGATTGATAATGAGCCAGCAGTGTGCCCAGGGCGCCAAGGAGGCCAATGGCATCCTGGCTTGTGTCAGCACCGGCATGGCCAGCAGGGACAGGGAAGGGATCTGAGCCCTGGGCTTGGCACTGGTGAGGCCGCCCCTCACTGAGTGGGTTCAGTTTTGGGCCCCTCACCCCAAAAAGGCCATTGAATGCCTCGAGCGTGTCCAGAGAAGGGCAACGGAGCTGGTGCAGGGTCTGGAGCACAGGTCTGCTGGGGAGCGGCTGAGGGAACTGGGGGGGTTCAGTCTGGAGAAGAGGAGGCTGAGGGGAGACCTCCTGGCCCTCTGCAACTCCCTGAGAGGAGGGTGCAGAGAGGGGGGATGAGTCTCTTGAGCCAAGGACCCAGCGCCAGGCCCAGAGGGAATGGCCTCAAGCTGTGCCAGGGCAGGGTCAGGCTGGCTCTGAGGAAGGATTTCTTTGCAGAAGGGGTTGTTGGGCGTTGGAATGGGCTGCCCAGGGCAGGGGGGGAGTCCTCATCCCTGGAGAGTTGAAGAGTCGGGCTGACCCAGCGCTGAGGGATCTGGTGGAGTTGGGAATGGTCAGGGTGAGGTTCATGGTTGGGCTGAAGGAGCTTCAAGGGCTTTTCCAACTGGGGTGATTCTGTGATTCTAAGAGGGGTTTCCATTTGAGGAGCCATGCAGACAGCCCCTTCCCAGTCCATCCTGATAAGAGTGGGTGCCTCACCCTGCTCTGTGCTGCTGGAAGCGGGGCTGAGCTGGTGTGTTTCCCTTCACAGCTATGGCAGGTTGGCAGAGAACAGGCTCAAATTTCCTTAGCTCAGCTGGCAAGCAGTAACTTACAGCTGCCAAAACCATCATTCTTTGCTTCTCTGTACAAGCCAGGCTGTGAGAGGAGCTGTGTCTGTGCTGTCCTCACCTTCTGGGCATCTGTCATCTTCAAAGGGGACAGGTCTGTCCCCGCCAGTGCTCAGTGGGTCCCTATTTCTGTCTCATCAGAGTAGGGAAATGTCTCTCAGGTCAGAGCCCTGCATCAAATTCAGTGTCCAGCCTGTGCTGCAGACTGGCCAAACATCAGCCACAGTGATATCTTGTAGTTTGTATCCCTCTCCCTGGGGATAAACAAACGCTCCCGACCCCAGTGTGTGATGAGGCAAAAGGCTGTAGCTGGGCCTGGTGGGGTTGTCAGCAGAAGCAGAGCCTGAACTAACAATGAGTAGCTCCTACGAACATGATGGTGTGTCCTGTTCTGGAAGAAGACTCTACCTGCCCCTCACTTTATACTTTCCCTTTATGGTCCTGCTCAAAATATTTCTTGGCAGGCTCTGGAGCTTGCCGAACAGTTCAACCCTGATGACATCCGGAAAGTAACGCTGACTCTAGCCTACCAGAACCGGCGCTGCGTGCCTCTGCTCCGAGCCTTGTCCTACCACCTGATCCAGAAGCACTCTGAGCTCAGCCTCAACGTCCTGATGGACCTGATCTTTGCCTATGGTAAGTGGCTTGGTTGTGTTGGGACCTGCTGGGCGTTACGTGTGCTAACAGCTGATTTTGAGCACTTGAACGGGGATTTAATAGTGTTGCTACCACAGCCAGATGAAGGAGAAAGTCTGGCGGGGTACGTTAGGCCGGACCTAGCATGGCAGCCAGTGCAGCCAGGTAGTTTCCAGCTCTAAGCACAAGCAGAGCAAGCCCAGGTATGCCATTTTCCTTCCATTGAGTGGAAAGGAGGGGACTTGTGATGAGAGAGCACTTCATAAGGGTGGTTGGTTTGCCAGGGAGCCCCTCTGCCCTGCAGTGTCAGCAGCTAGTGAGCCAGCATCCCCCAAATGGCCCCAAAAATCTTCTCTCTCCTCCTGTGGCCACGGGTTTCTCAGGGAGCCCTGGCCTCTGTTTCGTTGCTTAGAAAATTCGGCCCTGGGTAACAGGAGGGCTGAGCAGGAGAACTGGACTTTTTACATGGGAGCAGTGGCACTAAAATATCTTGATTTCTTTCCACCCAGGGTGTCCTAGTGACAAATTAATGATCATTTGAGAAGCGCTCGGTGCTGAATTTGTAATCTTCAGTGGGTGAGGTGCTATGAGTACTTGTACAAATGCTGGCAGACACTCAGGGCAGTGACAGCCACCTTGGTGATGTTCCTGGCCACAGGGTAGACCAGAGCCACCAGATACTTGATTTGTTTCATGATCCTTTGTTCTCTGGCTCCTCTTTCCATGCAATGTTGCATGGTCCTGTTCTCCTCTTACTGTTGGTAGCCAGTGGGAAGCCTGGACAAGCAGGATAAAGGAAGCCAGGAGAACCAAGGAGCTCTTCTTCAGTTGACTGTCCAACTTTTGGTGGTAGGAACAGCTCCTCTGGCAGCCGCTGTGGCCAGGATGGTCTTCATAAGGTGGTTACACTCTCAAAATAAAGAAATAACTCTAGTAGGCCTGGCCTTGAAGGGAGCTTGTGCTCCTCTCGTTGATGTTCCCAGTTTACTTGCTGTGAAGTTGATGAATCTGTGAAGAGTTTTAAGGAGGATAGTGGATGCTCCATGTCACAGCTTCCAAATCCGTGCAGGGCACCTTTCTCAGAGGCAGAGCTGTGGGTACTGCAGCTCCGGGAGGGCAGCTGGACTGTGTATGTGGGCATGGGTCGTACACAGAGGTCAGACTAGGTAATCCAGCAGCCCGCTGACCTTAAAACCTACATAGTGGGCAACTACAATGGCTGGATGTGATTTGGGAGCAAGACTGACTTGCCAGCACGCTGTGCTGTTTCTTCAATGCCACATTGTTGCATCGGGATGGTTTGAACCTGTCATTGCTGCTGCTGCTGGTCTCGGATGCTGCCTGTGGCCCTCTCTTGGGGACTGTCCCCTCCTGGCTGGTCTGCACTTGCCCACAGTCCCTCCGGGGCTTGGTGCTGCTGGTTGCTCGCTTGTTCCTCGGCCGATGCGGGGTTCCCTTAGCAGGCTCAGGGGTCAGACCAGGGTCTGTAAATGGAGACAAGTAGGGCTAAAATCTGCACTGGGTTCAGGCTGGAGCCATGAGCTGGCCCTGGTGTTGAGAGCAGAGACTTGGGCTGACCACAAAGGATGGGGCTGGGGCAACCTGGGGAGGCTATACCAGTCTCTGAGCCTCCTCTGCTCCTGAGGAACAGCTTTGTGCTTTCCCTCGTGCCACCAACCACCCCCGAGCCATGGCTCCCGTACCAGCTCCTTATAAGCAGCTGCTGCTTTCTCTTTGCTCCTTTAAGGAAAACTGAATTTCCACCAGCCCCAGGTCTTCCAGAAGATAGCCACTGACCTGCACCCCCACGTTTCCAGCATGACGCCCGTCGAGGTGACGCGCTGCATCAGATCCTTTGCCCTCCTCAAGTGGCTCAGCCTGCCGCTGTTTGAGGCCATTGCACAGGTGAGGAGGAGGAGGGAAGCCCCCACTGGTACCAGTATGACTGGGATCCACCCCAGTTCCTAGGAGATAAGAGCAGTTTCCCCCCCGACACCTCTCCAGAGATGCTCTCTGGGATGTTGTGGCCGTTTTTCCTATCTGGCTGTAATTGAGTCTGACAGGACTCGCTCTTCATCCTCCGCTAAACTCAGCGCTGAGCTGGGGCTGCTCTCAGCTCCATCTGAGCGCCAGCACTGCTCCTCTCCCCAGGCACCTTTCCCAGCTCTGCCCCAGGTTATGCTCCTGCACGCTTGCATCTGTACCAGAATATTACAGAGCTCTGCTTCCACTCCCAGCTTTCCCTCATGCCAAGATAAAATCCCAGGGGAACGCTTAAAGACCTTCTACTCGCGTTTTCCCATCTTGCCATGGGGCTGGATACATCCTTTCCTGACGCTTTCAATCTTTTCCGGTCTGTACTCATGTAGGACAGACCTAAATCTCTGGTTTTGTCCCCTCTTATCTTCCAGTATGCCCTGGACAACGCCAAGCAGCTGTCAGTCACCCATTTGTGCAGCATCATCCTGTCTTTTGCTCGCCTGAACTTCCAGCCTAGCAGCAGCGAGGACTTCTTCAACATGGTAACCTTTCCTCCTCTTCGTCAACCTTCCTCCCTCCCTCGTGAGCAGGAAGGCTGCCCATCTCCTTCTGGCACATCCCTGTGTGAAAGTGTGTGTTGGATGGCTTGAGCCAGCTTTAAGCATTGTGAGGAATGGGAAGGGGGAGCCCTGAGCTTAGGCCAGGCTTAAAAAACCCACCCTGTGCTCCCCTGCCTGTGTGTGGGGTGAGAGGTGAACCAGTTAGTCTGTGACTGCCTCCAGTCCCTGCAGGCTGGCTTTTCTAGCAGACACAAGCAGCGTGTGGGTGTTCACTTACCCTCCTGAACTCCTGATTGCTGTAATATAACTCTTTATAATGAGCCGTTCCTGGCAGAGCTCTCCTAGCCCAGCCAAGCCCTTGGTCTGGTAGTGCTGAGTCTGCTCCCCTGGCTCTGGGTAAGGATAGAGGCTGGGTCGGGCAGGCTACCTGCCTGGGGAGAAAGGTTGCCACATCCTGGGGCGAGGAGACAAGCAGAGGGGGAGTGTCCAGCGTGGTTTAGTGAGAAGCTGGGAGGCGGCGAGCGTGGGGCAGGCGCCATCCTCTGTATCCTCCTGCCTTCTGCAGCTCACGGGGGTGGCTGGGCTGGCCTCTGAAGCGGAGGAGGAGGAGGTCACCTTGAGCTCCCTGGGGACAGATTTACGCTGATGATTTCAAGTTGCTGAGCAAGTGGGCACCAGCTGAGCGCCAGACAGAGGGAGCATGACCGGCCCAGCCCCAGCTGCCATGCGCAGCCGAGGGAGAGCACCCGGATATAGGTGATTCCCATCAGCAGGACCCTGCACCCCACTGCAGGGCAGCTTATCCCCCGTGGCCAAGCCCTCCTGGGGAGCAGGGGGGGCTCCCTGGGATGGCAAGGTGTGGAAGTAGCGTCCAGGGCTCTGGGCTGCCCCTGCAAGCCCCTCGCTACAAAAAAGGCCATTGAATGACTCGAGCGTGTCCAGAGAAGGGCAACGGAGCTGGTGCAGGGTCTGGAGCACAGGTCTGATGGGAGCGGCTGAGGGAACCGGGGGGGTTCAGTCTGGAGAAGAGGAGGCTGAGGGGAGACCTCCTGGCCCTCTGCAACTCCCTGACAGGAGGGTGCAGAGAGGGGGGATGAGTCTCTTGAACCAAGGCCCCAGCGCCAGGCCCAGAGGGAATGGCCTCAAGCTGTGCCAGGGCAGGGTCAGGCTGGCTCTGAGGAAGGATTTCTGTGCAGAAGGGGCTGTTGGGCGTTGGAATGGGCTGCCCAGGGCAGGGGGGAGTCCCCGGGATCCCTGGAGGGGTTGAAGAGTCGGGCTGA
>NW_020799095.1:3011913-3014460 GCF_003259725.1 Athene cunicularia
TGCGGGGGGGTGGGGGGGTTTGGGCTGCATCTCAGCTCCTCTCCTCCCAACCAGGCAACAAGTCCCCCAAGGCCCAGAATTTACATCTGAAGCTCATCCACATCAATGCTGCTGCCAAGCTGGAAAGTCCTGACTACCGGGGCCCGTTCCTGCCATCGGAGATGCTGGTTGCTGCGGAGCCGGCGGAGGAGAGGGTGACCCTGCTGCAGAGCAGCCTGCGGGAGGCACTGACCAGGGTGCTGGGCAGCAGCGAGAACGGGCGCCTCGACGTGCGCACCCGCTATGGCTGGCAGCTGGGTGAGTGCCTCCTCTCCCCGCCCCAACGGGCGCCAGTAGGACCTCACCGGGCTCTGCCAGGGCCAGGGAATTGACCTTGAGGGCTTGGGTATGGCTACCAGGCTTTATCCCTGCCTCGTTCTTCAGCCTCACACCGCTCTGCCTCCTCATCACAGCCACCTGTCTTGTTCCTGTCTGCCTCCCACACGTTGCTTCTCAAGGCAGAGCAGGAAGGGCAGCCCAGGGCTTGGTTGTGGGCAGCAGACGCAGGAGGAAAACCCTTTCTCCTGCAGCCAAGCAGCGTTGAGGGCAGTGAAAGGCTTTGAGCTCTGCGCTCCCTTGCCCCTGGCTCCCACAGCTCCCTGCAGCCCCGTCAAATTCGGTCCCTGCCCGCTCTGTGGCAAGGACCGGCCAAACGGCTGCCACAGCAACTTTTGTGGTCCAAGAGCCCCATGTCCCCTTCCCGTGGGACACAGGGGGGTAAAATCACACTACAGACCTATTTTCTGCCAGAGGAGATGCTTGGGAAGCAGACCCTGTGCGAGGAGGGTGCTGTACTCTGGCTGTGTGCACGGAGCTGCTCCGTGGCTGCAGCAAGGAGGGTATTTTTGGGAAGGAAATGGTGGGACCAGGCATGTTCTGCATCAGCATCCACAGGGGAGAGGGTGGGGGCAGCGTCCAGGTGGGTCTCAAGAGTCCTCGTGTTCCCTCTTCTCCGTGCAGATGCCGAAATGGTGGTGAACAGTGAAAACAGACCTCTCCCCTTAAAGGATTTTGCTGCTCCCCATCTGCTCCACTCGGAAGGGACAAAGCCACTGCCGCCAGGTGCCAGGAGGTGGGTCTGGGCTCAGCTGTGCCCCACTACACAGGCAGGGAGAGGAGGAGGAGGAGGAGGAGGAAGGCTCTTGTGGGCTCCACACCTCTCAGTTGCCGTGGCCAGTGACTCATGCCAAGGATGCTGTGTCCAGCTGCATCCCCCCTCATTTGGGAGTGGGAGGGGGCGCAGGCACAGGGCAGAAATGGGGGTCAGGGCTGTGCCAGCTCCACGTGGGGTAACATTTTGCAGCCAGGCCGGTGGAGACACAGCAGGGGAGGGGGCCAGTCGCTGGTCAGGGCCGTGATTTTTCTCTCCGAGCCTCTGCCAGCTCTTGTCTGCCATGGAGCTGGGCTGCCTGCAGGGCCCTGGGGACTGAGCTGCCTCCTCCCTGCCTGCAAAAGGCAGCACCACACCGCTCAGCTCGCTGCCAGCCCTGGGCTGTGGAGAAATGGTGCTTGAGCTGCTTCTCTGGTGGCTCAGAGGCAGGATTAACGGCTCTGGCAGGATAAATCCATATCCTGGTGGCACAGACCCTTCTGCTGCTGCGCCCACCGCAATCTGGGTGCTGCTGCCAGCTCCTCTCCCTCGTGTGTCTCCCAGGGTCGCTTTTCTCCGGTGGGAATTCCCCAACTTTAGCAACAGGAGCAAGGACCTGCTGGGCCGCTCCGTCATGGCCCGGCGCCACGTCCAGGCGGCCGGCTTCCTCGTGGTGGATGTGAGTAGCCCCGAGGAGGAGGGTCTCTTTCTCTGTGAAGACAAAGGAGCAGATGCTTTTGGGGGTGGGGGGGTGTACCAGCTTCCTTCTTGCTTCCTTCATCTTCTTCCTGACAGTTCTGGATCCTGCACAGCGAGGCAGAGTCCCAGCTCAGCCCCTTAACCCAGGGTGGTTCAGCAGCTTGCCCGCTGGCCTTCCCGGGCTGGGATTAGCCACCGTGATCCCCTGCAGGCCACCTGCTAGGCAAGGTAGCCAAGGTCTTAGGGCGCTGATCCCCTGCAGGGAGGTAATTACCCCTGAGGTAATTCTGCCTCTGGCTGCTCGGGGAGGAAGGTTCCATCCCTCTGCCCTGGCTACGTACTGGCAGCGTGACTCCTTTTGGGGGGGGCTGGAGGGTCCCCTGTCACCCCAGAGCAGCATCACTGTCACCGCAGCCTGTCCCCAGCATCCCCCCCCAGGTCCCTGCGCCTGCTGCGCTTTGAGGCTGATGCAAAGCGAGGTTTGAGCTTCACCAGCGCTGGTTTTCCTGGTTGCTTGCGTAATCCTCCGCCTCACTGGCTGGCTGGGGGGGCTCAGAGGGGAGACGGGAGGAGGAGGAGGGAAGTGCCGCTTTCTACATCTTCACCTAAATATAGAGACGGGGTGGGTGGTGGGATCCCCCCAGACGAGGCTGCTCCCTCGTACTGGTTGGCAGAGCCATGTCCCAGCTTGTTGTTGATTTTTTTTTTTTTTTTTTTTT
>NW_020799095.1:3021515-3022611 GCF_003259725.1 Athene cunicularia
CGGTGACACCCAGTTTGCTGGATGAGCCAGACACCATGGCCACCAACTTGGCACCATCGGTGACACCCAGTTTGCTGGATGAGCCAGACACCATGGCCACCAACGTGGCACCATCGATGTCACCCAGCCCACTGGACACCATGTCCACTGACCTGGTGCCATCGGTGACCCCCAGCTTGCCAGATGGCGTTGCAGCACTGTCCCACCCACCGCAGGATGTGTCCCCCCACGATACCAGCAAGGAGCTGGCGGACAGGGTGGCCTTGGCCAGCAAGTCCCCAGAGCCACCAGCATGTCCCCCAGGGCAGGGGACGATGTTGTGTCCCCCTGGGGATGTGAGCGAAGCCCCTGAGGAGTGGGACGGGGCCACCGCTTCCTCCGAGGAGTCGTCCCCAGAGCTGCTGGACACCTCCCGCTCCCGCACTGACTCCAGCTTCTTCACCGCCCCAGAGGACAGCGCGGGGGAGGCGGCCGCCCCCCCCAGACCCCCATCTTCTGCTGAGGAAGAGGAGGATGCTGCCCATCGCTGCCTGGCCCTCTGCCTGCCCGCCTCACCCCCCGCTGTCCCCCTGTTGGTTTTCACCGCCTCGGAGCGGGAGGTGTACGTGGGGGTGCCCCCGGCCCCCCTGGAACTGCTCCAACCACCCGGTGCCTTTTTGGAGAGCGGGACGGCCTGGCAGCGCCAAGAGGACCGCGAGCAGGTCACCGCCATGTTGTGGGGCTCCTTTGGGGACTTGCCGGCCCCCCACCTCCTCCCTAAGCCCCCCGAGGTGCTGGCAGAGCCCCTGGAGAGCCCCCCTGCTGATGGGGGGATGGAGGAGCCCCTGGCCCCCCATGACCCCCCAATCCCTCAGCCAGGCGATGAGTCTCCAGGCCAGACTGCTGGGGAAACCGATGCCAAAGTCCTGGGGGAGGGTGGCCCCCCCAGTGAGCCCCCGGCACTCCCAGGGCAGCAGGAGGAAGCGGAGGTGATGGCGGGGGCTTCATCCAGCCCCCAGCTTGCTCCAGGCGCTGCTGAAGCTGGAGATGCTCAGCCAGAGCCCCCCCTGGAGCTGGCTGGGGAAGCAGCACCCCAAGCCCCCCCTGAGCCCCCCAG
>NW_020799095.1:3025991-3030259 GCF_003259725.1 Athene cunicularia
GGGTCGGCGCGGTGAGGGGCCCCTCAGAGCCACTAACGAGGCTGGGAGAGTAATTCCATCCTGATCTAGCCCCAAAAAAACCTCTTCCAGAACGATGGTCAGGATACAGGCACTGCTGCAGGGGGGGTGTGTGTCTCTGGGAGGAAGGGGGGGGAGCCCCCCTCACCTCCCAGGCTCGCCCTCAGGAGGAATCCCGGTCCATGCTGCACCCCAGGGCTTCAATGTCGTTGCTGATGTGTGAGATCATTCGGTCCCACTCGTCCTCCTCCGAGGGGACGGACTGGTCGTCCGAGCTGCCGGCAGCGCCGTTGCCGTTGGTGGTGGAATTGGAGGTGGTGCTCAGCGTCCGTCTGTACCTCCCAAAACTGTCTGTGATGATGCCCCGGCCGTCCTTCACCCCGATGGTCTCGAGGAAGTTCTCAAAGTGTTGGCTGTCCTTCTCGGGGATGAAGGGACGAAGACCTGGAGGGGGGAAGGAAACTGTTGGCAGGGTGTGGGGTTTTGTTTGGTGCAGGCACATCGGGATGGATTTCCCCAGGGATTTACTCAGCCCTCTGAAACCCCACAGAGTTCCTGAGCCTTCCCAGATACTGAGGCTGCCTGCAAGGTCACACCCCAGCTCCACAAAATGGTGCAGTGCTCGGTGGAGGAGCCTCTTTGGGGCAGGACAAGGGACCACGGGGGTCTCTGGCTCATGGCCACATCTCACACTTACACCCCTGAGAACTGCAGCTGGTGCCCACTGAGGACAAAAATCCTGATAAAGTGGGATTTTTCCAAGGTCATAAGGATTCGGAGGAGGAGCCTCTTTGGGGCAGGACAAGGGACCACTGGGGTCTCTGGCTCGTGGCCACATCTCACACTTACACCCCTGACAACTCCAGCCGCTGCCCACTGAGGACAAAAATCCTGCTAAAGTGGGATTTTTCCAAGATCAAACAGATCGGCTTCTAAATCCTCACTGAAACATATTGCTTGGCTTTACTGAGCTTATGGCTGTAAGGCCAAGCAGGGTGGCTGCAGGAACATCTGTCCTGTCTCCCTCTGTCCATCCCACCACGGGCCAGTGTCCCTGGGGGTTGGAATCACAGCTGTCACCTCCTGCAAAGCAGACAGGGTCACTGGGACGCTGCTAATTGTCCTTGGAGGATTTTAAGGATTCTCTATCTCACCCCAGTCAAGCTCAGCGCTGAGCCCAGCTCTGCCCCGCTGCGACTGCCCAGGCTGGGAAAGAGCAAGTGGGATCTGCTTTTAGGTGACACGCAGCTGATATTGTCACCCTCGTGGCCCAGTGCCCTTGCCCTTGGGCCAGCTCTGGTAGGGGGGACGTTTCAAAGCAAGGTGGCTGTGTGCGCAGCGTGGGAAGAAAACGCCTTTGTGCTGGCAGCGGTGCTGCCGGATCCCCGGGACAAAGGGAAGAGCTTGCTGGGAGCTGCCCTGAGGCAGGCTGGGTCCAGCGAGCAAACCCTCAGTGCTTTCAGCTCTGCTTTTAAAAGATGGTGAAACCTCAAGGCAGCCTTTTCAGAGACAACAGGCGTCTCCATTTTGGTCTTTGCGCTGTTTGAAAACCCAGGGCCGGAGCTGAGGCACCAGGTCAGGGCCATGTGCTCCTGCCCAACACCAGGCTCTTGTTACTGATGCTCTTTCAGCTTATTAAAGCTAAAATCAAAGCAGGGAGTTTGAGCAGGAGCCCCCTGAGGACCAGAACCCTCGCTCTGGCTACCAGGAGCCACAGAAGAGCCCAGTGTCAGGGCTGGAGGCAGTACCCGGCTCCATCTGGGGTCAAGAGGGAGAGGTGAGCGTCTCAGGGGTGACCCAAGCCTCTGAGACAGGGGGGCTGGCGCTAGATGGACCCAGCTGCCCTCAGAAAAGAGATGTTGCTCCTTGCTTGGTGACACCCCAAGACATCACATATACCCCCCCTCTTTAGCCCCTCACACCCCATCAGGCTTCCACGGGGAAGCTCCGGGCATCAGAGATGAGCACCAGACACACCATGAGGGCTGGGGAGCAGGTGGACGTCAGTCATCCACCCTGAACCCCTGGCAGCTGACACTCACCCAAGAGCAGGAACTTTCTGCTGTCGCCATAGAGCTGCTTCAAGTTGATACAGAATTCGTGGATCGAAGCCCCGTTGCGATATTCGTGCAGGAGCATTGCAAACTGCTGGATCTCTTGGGAAGAGAGTTTCGTCCGGAGCTGCAGAAGAGAAGCACACCACCAACGTCACTGGTTTTGTTTTTTTTTTTCAGGAGGGAGAAACAATGGGAATCTTTTCCCCTTTGTTTATTCCCATCAGCTTTTAAATGGGGACAAACAGGGCCCTGGTGTGCTGTGGCATAGGGCGAGGGGACAAGGGGGTGGGGATGCTCCTGCAGGAGAAGGATGTGAGCCCACCATCAGGTCCCACAAGGCCTCCAAGAACAAATCGTATGAAAAGGATGTTCCTACACCAGCACGGGCTCATGTTTTATATGCCAAGGCAAGGAACCCAAATCCCAAAAGAACTCAAACACCCTAAAAGGAAGAAAACCCCCCTCCCTAGGACACTCTACCGTCATCATGTAGTCCTGGAGCAGCTCTGTCGCCGTGGTGCTCAGCTCACTCTCACTGACTGTCTTAATGTGTGGAGACTGTTGCGTGGAGAAGGAAGAGGGGGAGTTGTCACCTGCATCCAAGGTTTCTGGAAAGGAACTGAAATGCAAACAGCTTGTGAGTTCTCCAGAGCTCCCTGGGCATTGCAAAGCTCCCGCAGCACGGAGGACTTGAACTACATCAATCTGGTGACCTGCAGAAAATGGAGCCCTGCCTCCAGCTGCTTTCTCATTTTGGAAGAGTGCAGGGAAAAAAAAAAACTGAAAATGCCTTATTTTCGTGTTAAACGTGAAATTTTCAAGCACCATCAGCTGTTTTTAAACCAGTTTGTGTGTTGAGTTTTCAGCCCACAAACCATTTTGGCGGTCACCATTTCAATTGGGGAAAAAGTTCCCAAAAGTAAGGGTTTTGGGTAAAATGTTTCTCCTGAGTCCAGCCTGATTTCACCAGGGCAGGTGGGTGAGCGTGGCATCCCCACTCTGCTGATGCAGGGGACTGCACATACGTTGTGTACGTGACCATCTCTGGAAGCCCCTGGTGGCAGAACAATCCTGCCACGGGTGCTGCGGAGGCAGGGGCTGCAGCTCTGCAAGTGGACAGTGAAAACAGGGCTTGATGTTTCAGGCAGAGTGAGCAGGAGCTTTTCAATCTGCAGAGCACAGCGGTTCCTGCTTTGGGGGCTTTAAACCTGGCAGTGAGGCTGCACTAATAAGGCCGAGGGCCAAGTGAGCTCAGCCTAGCACGCTGAACTTACAAAGTGCTTGCTTCCGTTTCATAGGATTCCTTAACGTCCACTTTTGTAGAAGAGTCGTCTGCAAGGAAAACATTTGAGATGTGGCATTTGAAAGGCAGAAACTCGGTGCTTCCCCCAGCCCCTGAGCTACACAACGATGCTGATTTCTGACTCGGGTTTCACAGCCGGAAGGGGAGAGGCAGTGAGGCCAGGGCTGACGGGGCCAAGTGGTGTCAGGGCTGGATACGGACTCTGCAGAGACACAGACCCACAAAGGGGTTGTTTTATTAAGTGCCTCCAGCAAAGGGTGTGGGGGAAAAGGACGGTGGCTTGTGTCCCAGGGCCCAGCAGGCAGGAGGTGGCCCTCACACCTGTCCAACTCTCACATAATTAAAGCAGAGGGGTGTTTTTTTCCCCAACACCAGGCAGGAGGGAAGGCACCAGGCTGGGCTAGGCCGGCTCTGGCGGAGGGTAGCAGAATCACAGAATCACCTCAGTTGGAAAAGCCCTTGAAGCTCCTCCAGCCCAACCATGAACCTCATACTGACCATTCCCAACTCCACCAGATCCCTCAGCGCTGGGTCAGCCCGACTCTTCAACCCCTCCAGGGATCCTGGGGACTCCCCCCCTGCCCTGGGCAGCCCATTCCAACGCCCAACAGCCCCTTCTGCAAAGAAATCCTTCCTCAGAGCCAGCCTGACCCTGCCCTGGCTCAGCTCGAGGCCATTCCCTCTGGGCCTGGCGCTGGGTCCTTGGCTCCAGAGACTCATCCCCCCTCTCTGCACCCTCCTGGCAGGGAGTTGCAGAGGGCCAGGAGGTCTCCCCTCAGCCTCCTCTTCTCCAGACTGAACCCCCCCAGTTCCCCCAGCCGCTCCCCAGCAGACCTGTGCTCCAGACCCTGCCCCAGCTCCGTTGCCCTTCTCTGGCCACGCTCGAGTCA
>NW_020799095.1:3034402-3046754 GCF_003259725.1 Athene cunicularia
GGGTCGGCGCGGTGAGGGGCCCCTCAGAGCCACTAACGAGGCTGGGAGAGTAATTCCATCCTGATCTAGCCCCAAAAAAACCTCTTCCAGAACGATGGTCAGGATACAGGCACTGCTGCAGGGGGGGTGTGTGTCTCTGGGAGGAAGGGGGGGGAGCCCCCCTCACCTCCCAGGCTCGCCCTCAGGAGGAATCCCGGTCCATGCTGCACCCCAGGGCTTCAATGTCGTTGCTGATGTGTGAGATCATTCGGTCCCACTCGTCCTCCTCCGAGGGGACGGACTGGTCGTCCGAGCTGCCGGCAGCGCCGTTGCCGTTGGTGGTGGAATTGGAGGTGGTGCTCAGCGTCCGTCTGTACCTCCCAAAACTGTCTGTGATGATGCCCCGGCCGTCCTTCACCCCGATGGTCTCGAGGAAGTTCTCAAAGTGTTGGCTGTCCTTCTCGGGGATGAAGGGACGAAGACCTGGAGGGGGGAAGGAAACTGTTGGCAGGGTGTGGGGTTTTGTTTGGTGCAGGCACATCGGGATGGATTTCCCCAGGGATTTACTCAGCCCTCTGAAACCCCACAGAGTTCCTGAGCCTTCCCAGATACTGAGGCTGCCTGCAAGGTCACACCCCAGCTCCACAAAATGGTGCAGTGCTCGGTGGAGGAGCCTCTTTGGGGCAGGACAAGGGACCACGGGGGTCTCTGGCTCATGGCCACATCTCACACTTACACCCCTGAGAACTGCAGCTGGTGCCCACTGAGGACAAAAATCCTGATAAAGTGGGATTTTTCCAAGGTCATAAGGATTCGGAGGAGGAGCCTCTTTGGGGCAGGACAAGGGACCACTGGGGTCTCTGGCTCGTGGCCACATCTCACACTTACACCCCTGACAACTCCAGCCGCTGCCCACTGAGGACAAAAATCCTGCTAAAGTGGGATTTTTCCAAGATCAAACAGATCGGCTTCTAAATCCTCACTGAAACATATTGCTTGGCTTTACTGAGCTTATGGCTGTAAGGCCAAGCAGGGTGGCTGCAGGAACATCTGTCCTGTCTCCCTCTGTCCATCCCACCACGGGCCAGTGTCCCTGGGGGTTGGAATCACAGCTGTCACCTCCTGCAAAGCAGACAGGGTCACTGGGACGCTGCTAATTGTCCTTGGAGGATTTTAAGGATTCTCTATCTCACCCCAGTCAAGCTCAGCGCTGAGCCCAGCTCTGCCCCGCTGCGACTGCCCAGGCTGGGAAAGAGCAAGTGGGATCTGCTTTTAGGTGACACGCAGCTGATATTGTCACCCTCGTGGCCCAGTGCCCTTGCCCTTGGGCCAGCTCTGGTAGGGGGGACGTTTCAAAGCAAGGTGGCTGTGTGCGCAGCGTGGGAAGAAAACGCCTTTGTGCTGGCAGCGGTGCTGCCGGATCCCCGGGACAAAGGGAAGAGCTTGCTGGGAGCTGCCCTGAGGCAGGCTGGGTCCAGCGAGCAAACCCTCAGTGCTTTCAGCTCTGCTTTTAAAAGATGGTGAAACCTCAAGGCAGCCTTTTCAGAGACAACAGGCGTCTCCATTTTGGTCTTTGCGCTGTTTGAAAACCCAGGGCCGGAGCTGAGGCACCAGGTCAGGGCCATGTGCTCCTGCCCAACACCAGGCTCTTGTTACTGATGCTCTTTCAGCTTATTAAAGCTAAAATCAAAGCAGGGAGTTTGAGCAGGAGCCCCCTGAGGACCAGAACCCTCGCTCTGGCTACCAGGAGCCACAGAAGAGCCCAGTGTCAGGGCTGGAGGCAGTACCCGGCTCCATCTGGGGTCAAGAGGGAGAGGTGAGCGTCTCAGGGGTGACCCAAGCCTCTGAGACAGGGGGGCTGGCGCTAGATGGACCCAGCTGCCCTCAGAAAAGAGATGTTGCTCCTTGCTTGGTGACACCCCAAGACATCACATATACCCCCCCTCTTTAGCCCCTCACACCCCATCAGGCTTCCACGGGGAAGCTCCGGGCATCAGAGATGAGCACCAGACACACCATGAGGGCTGGGGAGCAGGTGGACGTCAGTCATCCACCCTGAACCCCTGGCAGCTGACACTCACCCAAGAGCAGGAACTTTCTGCTGTCGCCATAGAGCTGCTTCAAGTTGATACAGAATTCGTGGATCGAAGCCCCGTTGCGATATTCGTGCAGGAGCATTGCAAACTGCTGGATCTCTTGGGAAGAGAGTTTCGTCCGGAGCTGCAGAAGAGAAGCACACCACCAACGTCACTGGTTTTGTTTTTTTTTTTCAGGAGGGAGAAACAATGGGAATCTTTTCCCCTTTGTTTATTCCCATCAGCTTTTAAATGGGGACAAACAGGGCCCTGGTGTGCTGTGGCATAGGGCGAGGGGACAAGGGGGTGGGGATGCTCCTGCAGGAGAAGGATGTGAGCCCACCATCAGGTCCCACAAGGCCTCCAAGAACAAATCGTATGAAAAGGATGTTCCTACACCAGCACGGGCTCATGTTTTATATGCCAAGGCAAGGAACCCAAATCCCAAAAGAACTCAAACACCCTAAAAGGAAGAAAACCCCCCTCCCTAGGACACTCTACCGTCATCATGTAGTCCTGGAGCAGCTCTGTCGCCGTGGTGCTCAGCTCACTCTCACTGACTGTCTTAATGTGTGGAGACTGTTGCGTGGAGAAGGAAGAGGGGGAGTTGTCACCTGCATCCAAGGTTTCTGGAAAGGAACTGAAATGCAAACAGCTTGTGAGTTCTCCAGAGCTCCCTGGGCATTGCAAAGCTCCCGCAGCACGGAGGACTTGAACTACATCAATCTGGTGACCTGCAGAAAATGGAGCCCTGCCTCCAGCTGCTTTCTCATTTTGGAAGAGTGCAGGGAAAAAAAAAAACTGAAAATGCCTTATTTTCGTGTTAAACGTGAAATTTTCAAGCACCATCAGCTGTTTTTAAACCAGTTTGTGTGTTGAGTTTTCAGCCCACAAACCATTTTGGCGGTCACCATTTCAATTGGGGAAAAAGTTCCCAAAAGTAAGGGTTTTGGGTAAAATGTTTCTCCTGAGTCCAGCCTGATTTCACCAGGGCAGGTGGGTGAGCGTGGCATCCCCACTCTGCTGATGCAGGGGACTGCACATACGTTGTGTACGTGACCATCTCTGGAAGCCCCTGGTGGCAGAACAATCCTGCCACGGGTGCTGCGGAGGCAGGGGCTGCAGCTCTGCAAGTGGACAGTGAAAACAGGGCTTGATGTTTCAGGCAGAGTGAGCAGGAGCTTTTCAATCTGCAGAGCACAGCGGTTCCTGCTTTGGGGGCTTTAAACCTGGCAGTGAGGCTGCACTAATAAGGCCGAGGGCCAAGTGAGCTCAGCCTAGCACGCTGAACTTACAAAGTGCTTGCTTCCGTTTCATAGGATTCCTTAACGTCCACTTTTGTAGAAGAGTCGTCTGCAAGGAAAACATTTGAGATGTGGCATTTGAAAGGCAGAAACTCGGTGCTTCCCCCAGCCCCTGAGCTACACAACAATGCTGATTTCTGACTCGGGTTTCACAGCCGGAAGGGGAGAGGCAGTGAGGCCAGGGCTGACGGGGCCAAGTGGTGTCAGGGCTGGATACGGACTCTGCAGAGACACAGACCCACAAAGGGGTTGTTTTATTAAGTGCCTCCAGCAAAGGGTGTGGGGGAAAAGGACGGTGGCTTGTGTCCCAGGGCCCAGCAGGCAGGAGGTGGCCCTCACACCTGTCCAACTCTCACATAATTAAAGCAGAGGGGTGTTTTTTTCCCCAACACCAGGCAGGAGGGAAGGCACCAGGCTGGGCTAGGCCGGCTCTGGCGGAGGGTAGCAGAATCACAGAATCACCTCAGTTGGAAAAGCCCTTGAAGCTCCTCCAGCCCAACCATGAACCTCATACTGACCATTCCCAACTCCACCAGATCCCTCAGCGCTGGGTCAGCCCGACTCTTCAACCCCTCCAGGGATCCTGGGGACTCCCCCCCTGCCCTGGGCAGCCCATTCCAACGCCCAACAGCCCCTTCTGCAAAGAAATCCTTCCTCAGAGCCAGCCTGACCCTGCCCTGGCTCAGCTCGAGGCCATTCCCTCTGGGCCTGGCGCTGGGTCCTTGGCTCCAGAGACTCATCCCCCCTCTCTGCACCCTCCTGGCAGGGAGTTGCAGAGGGCCAGGAGGTCTCCCCTCAGCCTCCTCTTCTCCAGACTGAACCCCCCCGGTTCCCTCAGCCGCTCCCCAGCAGACCTGTGCTCCAGACCCTGCACCAGCTCCGTTGCCCTTCTCTGGACACGCTCGAGGCATTCAATGGCATTTTTGGGGTGAGGGGCCCAAAACTGAACCCACTCATCGAGGTGCGGCCTCACCAGTGCCGAGCACAGGGCTCAGATCCCTTCCCTGTCCCTGCTGGCCATGCCGGTGCTGACACAAGCCAGGATGCCATTGGCCTCCTTGGCCCCCTGGGCACACTGCTAGCTCCAAAAGAAAAGAAGTGGCAGATCCTGGTGAAGATGGGGAGACCATGATAAGACACAAGCAACCAGGGAGAGCATGGACTCACCGCTGTGTAAGGACATGTGCCGTGTTGGCGTAGACGCCCCATCGAATATTGCTCTGTCCAAGAAGTCTATCGTGGACTCAGTGTAAACAATCTGGAAGACTTGGCTGAGAAGTGAGCACAGCTCCTCGGCAGTCACCTGGGGAGGGAGCAGAGAAGGGCTGGTGGAAGGTAGAAGGTACCATGGCGGTCTCTCTCTTTGGCTCCCTACGATGGAAGGGTGTTGTTCTTCCAGCGAGGACGGGGAACCCACCCATCCATGATACTGGATGCTGCTCGACCCACAGGGTCTCCAGGGCTGGAGATGACAAAGCTCAAATCTCCTTAGCTGGAGATTCTCCCCTGGGCTTCTCCTCGGTGCTAGAGGAGATGAACCCCTGAGATATGTCACCCTCATCACCCTCCCATCCTCCCAGAGAAGCATCCCAGCCCTCTGCAACCAGAAAGACCCAGGCAATAGGAGATGGGATGCTCCATCATTAACTCAAATCTACTAATTAGCATCCAGATTTCGTCTCGATGCTCTGTCCTACTCCTCAGTTCAGCTCCTTGGGATTTTGGCTACATAACCTACATCCCAAATAGGTGCAGGCACCCCAGAGAGGGTTAGAGCTGAAAACAAGGAGAGCAAAGCTCCACCCGGAAGGGTTCCTGCTCTAGAAGTAGGAGCACACAGGCAGAGATCAGAATCTCTGGATATTGGATGAAACAAATTTCCAGGTCAGCATCAGGAAAATGCCCCAGTTAGCAAAATCCTATTGTGGGAGAGATTCAGTTGTCGTCACAGATTGCCTGTTGCTGGAGAAAGCTCTGGGCATCAGGCACCACCACCAAGGGAAAACCATATTCTGATAGCCTCTCGTGCCTGAATCAGGTCCCAGTGCTGGGGCAGGGACCAGGTTTCCTCCTCTGGGTAGCACCTCGTGCACCAGCAAAGCCCAACCCTGCAGTTTTAGAACAGCCTCTGTGTGTCGCACAACGTTTGGCCAGATCCCTGTCTGGTCACCTAACAGAGGGGACACTGGGTGAGAGCAGGAGAGCTCATGGCTCTCCACTATCAACCCCAGAAGTTGTGGCCACCCTGGTTTAAGAGCCTGAAAACTTCCAGGCACTCCTGGTATTGTTGCAATCAGGAGAGAGACTCTGGGGGTAACCTTGACATGGGGCAGAGTTTTAAAGGAGCGTTTTGAGTCTTACTTTGTTCTCCGTAGCCAGGACCACCAAGCAACAAGCTTCGACAGGAACCACCCCGCTCTCAGACAGCGAGCCCGAAGTAAGTGCTTTGGAGCTTTCAGCACAGAGACTCTGGCTTGGTGAGATCCCGGGGTCCTGAGCTGAGAAAGTGAGAAATCATGATGGAAAGGTCGAGGTAGGGATAGAACAGAGTCCTTGCACAGCCAGAGCTGTGCTCTGAGCAGGCTGCCTGTGGGCAAAGCCCCCGGAGCAGGACAACAGAGGAATCCACAGCTGGGAGAAAATGCTGGGGAACGCCACCCAAACACCACACAGGTCTTGGAATGAAAAACTTGTAATTTAGAGCTGGTTTCTGACAACTCTGTAAAGCACTGGCTTCATTTCCATGGCTTAGCCAGTCTCAGAAATCCATCAGCAGAATTACAGCCTTCTAAATCACTTACTCATTTATTCTACAGACTGTCCTCTGCTGTCACAGGGTTTATAATCCGATAAGTCTCTGTCATTACATCGTCTAAGTAGCTCAGCGTTCCCCAAATGTTCTAGCCCTCAGCCACGCAGGGGACAGATTCGACGTCTTCCCCAGGTGTTAGAAGAAGGGAGGTGTGTCAGAAGCAGGGGGTATCACCCCGGTTATTCAACATGGGCATTTAGACATCCAAAATCAAGATAAAATCCTCCCAGTGACCCGCACAAGGGTTGCAAGGAGATGGGCAGGGCCTGGAGGAACTGCCTCTACCTGCTCTCCTTGCTGACACCCATGGAGGGGAGAGGGATGGGCAATGCAGAATAAACTGCTGCACCTTCCTAAGAGTCAGTAAATGACAGCTCTTGGTTGGGGTCTGGCAGTTGCTGGAGGAAAGGCTGTGGGAAGGATTTCTAAGCTGTACGGGAGCTTGAACTTCATCTCTGGACGCAATCCAGCCCAGCTCCAACATCCTTCATCTCTCCCAGCAGCTCACTCTTCTGCAAGTCACAGCAGTACTGGGAGAAACGTATACCCCCACTCCAAAAGGATGGACTGAAACAACTCGAGGCAGGAGACTAAAGGACAAATTTTTTTATGATGAAAGTGGAACAGGTTGCTCAGAGAGATGGTACATGCCCCATCCCTGGAAACACTAAAGGCCAGGTTGGACGGGGCTCTGAGCAACCTAGTCTAGTTGATGAAGTCCCTGCTCATGGCAGGGGGGTTGGACCAGATGATCTTTAAGGTCCCTTTCAACTCAAACCATTCCAGGATTCTGTGAAGGACACCGATTGTTTAGCTCTGCTCTAATCCAGCATTGCCTTTATCCCGTTTCTGGTCAGACTGGCTGCTGTCCTACACAAGGACAACCCTGGCTCTGCCCCACAGCCCCAAAACACACAGCAACCCCAAAACACAGGCTACAGCTGGCCCGTGCTGGCCAAAACCTACCTGTTTTCAGCACGACCAAGTGAGCAGAGTCATCTCGGATGTAGGAAACAGACGCGATGTCATGGATGGGAACCCTGAGGATGAGATCTTCTCCATCCCGCCACACCAGCTTGATGTTGTAGGCAGAGAGGCTGATGACTGCATCGTGTTCTTGGGTCAGCTGCCCCGGGAGCTGGTGTGCTCTCTAAAATAAACATATTTACGTGGATTTGTTGAACTGTTTCCCCTTTGGTAAGGGTCTGGTTATGGGCTTCCCTCCCACGTTTGTAATACCAGGATAGAGGACACCAGTTAGACCAGGTCTCAGCCTGGAGAAAGCTCCGCAAGTCTTTTTTTTTGTTTTTCTTTACCAGGATGGAGGACACCCATTAGACCAGGAACCAGCCTGGAGGAAGCTCCACAAATCTTTTTTTTTTTTTTTTTTTTTTGTTCCCCAGGATGGAGGACACCAGTTAGAGCAGGACCCAGCCTGGAAGAAGCTCCACAAGTCTTTTTTTTTTTTTTTTCCTCCATGCTGCATGTTAGATGGGGACAACTCAGAGCGGGTCACTCAACAGGCTGAGCACTCACCTTTGCATTATCAATCAAATGCAGGATTTCTGTACGGCTGGAGGGATTCAGGTACCCTGGGATGGAGGTGAGTTGACCTAAATACTGGAAAAGAAGAGCCAAACCATTACTACAGCACCATCAACAGAGAGCAAAGGGCTGGTGCCCCAAGCCCCGATTTAGAAGCTGCTAAATACACCTACGTATGGAAGATTTCCCGTGCTTTTTAAGCTATTTTAATGCTATAAATAGTTATATATAAGCCTCAGATGTTACCTTCACTTCTTTCTCGATGTAGTCGTTCAGCAGCACATCTGGTTCGACGCGGTCAGGCAGGGACACCACCACTGTATGCAGGGGCCGTCTCTCCGTAACCTTCTCCTGGGCTTTTTTATCCCGACCTTTTTCACCCTTCAGGAAGACTCGTTTGAAAGGAGACACTATTCCAGGCTGAAGAGAGAAGGGAAATGTCATAGTGTTGGGGTTAAGGGTGTTTTCTGCACTAAAACAGGGGTGGAACCAGCAGCGCCCACTGCCCAGTGCTCCTTCAGCCCTTATGTCTGTACTTATGGCCTGGTTTTACCAGCCCCAACCACCCCACAGACAGGCTGGTTTTGGAGTTACAAATCCACAAGAGAATCATATTCCACTGAAAATCCCTTTCCCATGACATGTTGCAAGAATACAAGTGCTGTTAAGTGCCCGCTACCAAAATGGGACATTTTTCCCCCAAAGTCACGATGTCCAACCTGTCAGTTAAGAACAAATACAACGTACATCCAGAATAAGAGCTGTAAAAGCGAGCAAGACACAGCGACATGGAACACTGGCAGGCTTTCTCCTCGCTTTGGCACAATTTTATATTTCACTCAAGCATTTGCAGCGAGCAACTTGGCACAGGATTGCCAAAGGAAAAGGCGGAGATGCTGCAAACTTGGCTGAGGTCTCTGGGGAGACCCACAAACGCAAGGACATGACCCAGGAAACAGCCTCCCCTGGGAAAAATAGGTCTTCATGGGTGCCAAACCTTTGAGTGCTGGGTTTGGTAAAAAACTGGGAGGCAACACAAGTCCAGACAGCAGCAGCGTGCAGACACGGGCTCCCAGCTATAGAGGGAGCATCACCACCGTCCTACCACGGCAGAGCCAACCCGTGGTAGATCCCCACCAAGCTCCACGCCAGCCTGCCCGATGGCTAAATGACTGGGAGTCTGCATGGGCTTCTCCAACTCCGAGTTTACCAGCCCAAATGGATGTTTTGAAGGGGGAAAATGCAACTCTCAGGATTCACAACAGTGTTAGATGTTAGGTCGGAGGGGGAAGGCCTCGCTGGCTCTGATGCCGTCCCATTCCACAGCAGTGATGGTCTCTGCCTCCCACTCCTCAGTGCAACCCCACTTTGGCTTTCCTTAGCGTCACAGGCAATAAAAAGGACTCTAGAGGCAGAAAAGATGCTTCAAAAGGTGAATTAATTAAATATAAACCAAGTGCTCCTGCTCAGAAAAGCGTGGAGTACTTTACAACCTCAAAGAGCAGCAGCCTCCAGCAAATTCAGCTCATCTCTTCCCACTGTCCAGTGCAGGACCTTGCCTTGGAAAACACTGTCGAGAAGAACTGCTGCAGATCCTTCACCTAAACTGCTCGAGCCTTGCTGTAGTACATTCTGTTTGGTGGAGTTCTGTCACCCCCATGTCACCAACTGCCAGCAGTGCCCCTCCTTGCACAGCAGCTGAGGCACCGTGTTCAGGTGCACGCGTGGGACCTGCTCCCACCAGGCAGCTTCACCCTCTCTTGTTCCTTTTTTCAACGTGTGAAAGATCTATAGGAGCAAGGGAGATCAAAGCCAGACTGAAGTAAATTGAAACTGTTGTACTAGGACAAGGAAGAGGGATGGAAAAGCTCCTGGTTGAAGCATAGAATACCAGGTGGGAAGGGACCTTGAGGAGCATCTGGTCCAACCTTTCTTGGCAAAAGCATAGTTTAGACAAGCTGGCCCAGCCCCCTGTCCTGCTGAATCTTAAAAGTGTCCAATGTTGGGGAATCCACCACTTCCCTGGCGAGATCATTCCAGCAGCTGATTGTTCTCCTGGTGAAAAATTTTCCTCTTGTGTCCAGTCAGAACATCCCCAGGAGTAACTTGTACCTACTGCCCCTCGCCTCTTCCATGGGACTCCTTGTAAAAAGGAGTCTCCATCTTCTTTGCAGCCACCCTTTAAATACTGAACCAGGGGACAAGGTCTCCCCTAAGCCTTCTCAAGGCTGGACAAACCCAGTTCTCTCAGCCTTTCCTCACATGGCAGGTTGCCCAGTCCCTCGATCATCTCTGTGGCCCTCCTCTGGGCTCTCTCCAATTTTTTTTCCACAGTGGGGACCAGAACTGAACACAGTATTCCAGGTGTGGCCTGACAAGCACTGAGCAGAGTGGGATGATGACTTCTTTATCTCCGCAGGCGATGCCCTTGATACCACCCAGCATCCCATTGGCTTTCTTTGACACAGCAGCACACTGTTCACTCATGTTGAGCTGGTTGTTCCTCAGGATGCCCAGGTCCCTTTCAACAGAGCTGCTCACCCGGCCAGGTAGATCCCAGCCTGTGCTGCACTCCTGGATGATGTTTTTCCCAGGTGCCAGACCTTAGACTTGTCCTTACTGAATGTTAGAAGGTTCCTGTCAGCCCACACTTCCAGCCTGCCCAGGCCTTCCTACAGGGTGGCTCTCCCTTCCCAAAGTGTCCACTTCCCCACCCAGTTTGGTATTGTCACCAAACTTCATCAAGGGAACGCTTGATCCCATCATCCAGATCACTTGTGAAGAGATTAACAGCATTGAGCCCAATATTGATCCCTGGGGGACCCCATTTGTGACAGGAATAGTATTTCCCAGCTCCCAGAATGAGCCAGGCACCACAAGGACATTGGGGACAGGTCAGCCTTGGACCAGGGAGATAAAAATAGAGTTTATAGGACAAAAAAGGGACAGAAAACACAGCTACACAGCGCTGGCCTCATGAAACAGCTCTGCTGTGACAGCAGCAGGACCAGCGCTGCCAAGCACTGCAGATTTTAGGGATGGTGTCCCTCCCTTCAGCTCAGCTCCTGAAATGGAGCATCACCCCACGCTGTGCAACCCAGGAGGTGGGACCATTCCTGGTTCCAGAAAGAAAATCCTGATCACAACAGGTCTGTTTGCCAAGATGGGAGTGTGGGGATCGACTCCAGCTCCAGCACCCCAGAGTGTCCAACCCCAAACCTTGGCTGCCGGTGTGTAAAGGTGCCACTCCACCAGCATCTTTTAGGAATCAAAGCAAAGAGATGCAGAAATCTGGCACCGGGGTCAGAGCTGTACCACAACAGTTCCCCAGACACTTCCCCCTCCACCAGCCAGAGTCTGGCAGCTCTGTGTTGGTTCACTGCTCTGTGCTGAGGCTGCCAAGTCTGGCCCAATCCGTAGGGAGAAAACCTGAAGAAACTCCTGCTTTCCCCTCAAGGATGCAGGGAGCCCCCAAGCCCCGTGGGAGAGCCACAGGCTCTCCTTGAAGGAGGATTTGGGGAGCCCAAATCCAAGGCGGATGCATCACCCAGCGTGACGCAATGTGAAACAGCTTCTGCATTTCTGGGAACTGATATAAAACCAGCACCTACCTCATTCTCCATGGAAGCGCCTGGCTATGGAGAGCAGAGCCAAACCGTGCTGGCGTGGAGCCTTTGGTGGCTCACCAAAAGCACCTCCTGGGGTGGGGAGATGAGGAGCTGCTACCCTCACCTCAGGGGCTTCCGAAGCTCGTGACCCGTGCCGAAGAGCTGGCAAACTCGTGAGCTTTCATTCGCCTGCCAGATCACAGCCAGGAAGTGCAATAACCACAGTTTCCTTCTGTTATGCACAGCAACAGCGACAAAATAAAGCTGTTGGTTAAGAATCAGAAAGGTTTGGCAGCAACAGGGATGGGTACGAGGTGAGGTGACGTGCAGAAGCCCATTCTGCAAGGCTCGATCCCATTCCTGGCTCCTGGCCATGAGGTCCCACCTCCTGCACCCCAAAACCCCTGGAAACTCCCTGACAGCCTTTGCCACTACAGCCTGGACTTGCACCCGGCATGGAAATATCCATTATTTTAATCCTGGTTTCTCCTCTGAGTTTCAGAGCTATTTTGTTCTCCAACATCTACTGAGACCAAGGGCTAAAAAACTTTTTCAGGGCCTGTATTTCAAGGCCTTAAGTCTCACGTTTGAAAAAGCAAAGCTTGGGAATGAGGTTAAGAGCTCCCTGCCTGAGTCATGGCCTCCCAGGAGGCACTTTGGGAGAGCGCAAAGCGTTCAAGCAAGCCTTGCTGGGCTCAAACGTGAGCTCAAGAGTCAGGCTCAGAGGCTTAACAAAACCAAGTTGCTAATTTCACAGATGGAGAATCAAATTAAAAAGGCGAAGGCAGTGATTTCCCTGATGAAATCCACCCATTGAGCAGAGACAAGAAGGTCGGCTGGAGAAAAAGCACCTGAAGACCTGCCAGCCACCCACAGCCCCTCAGTGCTTGTGCTGAGCAGATTCCCACCCTGGGACACAAGCAAACCCCTCTGGCACGCTGCCTAGTTAGTAGGTCTGGGGAGAGGAGGATCCCATTTTTCCTTAAAACCCATAAAAGAGAAGCTTGTTTTCTTCCCCCCCCCCCCCCT
>NW_020799095.1:3046804-3072784 GCF_003259725.1 Athene cunicularia
CCCCCCCCCTTGCCCACAACTGCAATCCCTGAAGGTGATTTCCCTGCCCACCTGCCTGCAGGTCTCTCTGCCGTCAGAAGAAGAGGCAAAGGTGTTATGTGAATATCTTGTTGGATTTGGCATTTTGTCGAGAGCTGCAGCTCCCAAGAGAGGACACAAACCAAGTCACTCCTCAGGGCCTCCTGCTGCTGATGGCTCCGAAATTCAGGACTAAACCAGTCATTTTATCCACTTAATGAGGCATTTGAGACTTGGCTCATTGAGAAAAAGCATCTCATGGCTGGGTTTAGCCTGCCAGGCCATTAGGCAGGGGAGGGGACTCTGTGAATGGCAGATGGGCTTTGGTTGGGTTTTCTGGGGAGACCCAGCTCACCCAATATACATGTGAATAAGGAACGCTGGTGAGGAAACAGGGTGAAGAGTGCCCCACTAGCTTCCCCAAAAAACCCACCAGGGCATGTGGCTCTGGTGAGTACCAATGATCAGCTGCCACCAGGCTCCAGGGACACTCCTGGCCATGGCCAGCCCTTCCGCAGATTCAGTAGCTCAGGTGGAGGAGGTCCCCTTGGCCACATCTCCTGCTCCAGGAGCTGCAGAGTCAATGGAAACAGGACAAACCCTCAGGAAGAAGCCCAGACTTAAGCCCCCAGCCTAGGTTGGACAGAGCCACAAGCCATCAGCAGAGAGATGGAAACACAGCACAGTCCGGAGAACCCCTCGCCACCCCAAGCTTGCCTCTGCAATGGGATGATTCATCCCTCTGATGCCATTTCTCCTGTCCAGGGCCAATAAAACACATTAATGGGAGTTTCACCAACCACACTGGCTCCATTAGGACTTGCCTGCAACTATCTCAGGTCACCAGAGACCAGCCACCAGTGAGGTGTGGGACGGCAGACACGACTCCCTCCAAGGGCTGGTGCCACTTGCAGCAGCAGAACCTGGTGTTGTCCTGCCCTGCAGAAAGCCCAGAGTGCAGGACAAGCCAGGGGAGGTTGTTAAGCCAGGACTAATCTCAGAGAAGGCAGCCTGACCCTTCACCAAAACTTCAAGATGCTGTTTGAGCAGGAGGCTCCATGCTCTCCTCCCCTTGGAAGCTCGTGAGGTGACTTGAGGAGTTAAATCAAAGGAGTTTGCAACCTCATGCTGGCAGCTCTCCGCGCTCCCCCCGCATCTCACAACACAGACTTCAAAAAATTACTTTATTTGGTGCCCTACATAAGCACGCCCCAGCAAGACTGGGGCTCTCGTGGTATAAGCATAGCAGGCCCCAGTCACATTAGAGGTAGGATGACCTCCTCCATGCTGCTGGGAAAAAATATATAATCAGGGTCCCCTGGATCATGAGCAGCACCCACTTCATCCAGGTTTGCTCACCCCTCCCCTGCTATCCCTGGCCAGCAGCACATCCTGGATGCAGCTCTCACTTGGTTTCAGAAACCCCAGGAAGGATATTTTGGGGAAAAATGAGGATTTACACTTCATCCAGATCCTTATTACTGCAGCTGGAGCATTTGGAGGGGGTTTGTTGCTAGAGGCTGTCTGGCAGCCCCTCTTCTTTTATCCTCTACCAGGGGCTGTTGACAAAGTCAGGAATTAAACCCTGCTCAACTCAATACCAGACCACAAGGCAGACCAAGACCTTCTCCCATGCCTCAGAAAATCCTGGAAAACACATCTCTGGGATAGAGTCCATGCAGGAGATGCCAACCAGCTTCCACGCTGCTGAGAAACAACATGGCACAGGGGCTGTGTTTCACAAGGGATGAAGCTGGTACTAAAGCTGGTACTTGTTGGCCAGCAATACTGGTGTCTGGGCTGCTTGTACACAGGGACAGACTGCTTGTATCCATCCAAAAGTCAATGAGGTTCTTGGACAGCCCCTTTAAATATGTTCAACCTTTTGAGTTGAACACAAAGGGGAAAGAGCAGCCCTCATGTTAGCATCAGAAACAGCTTCTTAATCCCCTGGAGTGGATTATCTCAGATGCAAATTTGTAAGGCTAATTCTCCCCCAGCACATCTGTGTGGAGATTAAGGGAATCTGAGCTTTAACTAGCCACCCTGGGCTGCTGCTGGCTTTGTGGCCCCAGGGACTGCCCACATCCCAAATCCAGTTATCCTGTTTCTAAAGGGACGCAGGGCACGCTGGCTTTGGGCAAAGGCAGAGTGCTCTCCTACAGTGTTTCCCAGGAAAGAGGCTCTGCTTCTGAGAGGATCAGAAAGCCAGCCTTGAGTATATGGATCACACAAAAGGCTAAATAGTGGAGGAAGCATCTGCACAAAGGGAGCACGTGATAAAGCAGTGGGTGAAATGATTAGCCAAGCCCAAAGGGGCTCTGGGTCAGTTTATTGCCAGTGCAGGAAATGAAGAAAAGGAGCACAACAGCATGTGTGGAAGGACAAGGAGTCACTGAAGGTGCCTGTAATAATGAAATGTGAAACCAAGCAAGAAAAAACACACATTCAGCATGTTTAGAGAAGACTTGGCTGTTAAAAAATAAACTCCAACCAGCCTCTATCATGGCAGCACCACAAAAACACCGACTCTGTGGGTTCAGCTTTGCCTGCACAGGGCTTGAGCCCAGGCCAGGCTCTGCAGCACCAGCCGCTGCACTCCAAGGGTGACGAGACCTGGGAAAGCCAGACACGCGATGAGCCTGTACTGAGTATCCTCAGAGTAAAGCTGTAAATGCACAGCCCTGCCAAGAGAAAGGTTTATTATTTACATTTCTTTGCTTCACAGAGAAGTGCTGCAATATGAGTGGGACTGAGGTGGGGGCTTGGTCAGGGCTGAGCCCCCAGGGAAACCCAGGCAGAAAGCAGAAGATAATCCTGGTTTTACACCAACCTTGCATTTGCCATTCCTTCATGCCACCTCAACACAAACACAAAGCTGCAAGCTGCCACAGGTATATCCTGATGCCGAGCAGAGGTTTATTTCCAAATGACTTCCTATTCCTCAGCCTCTTGGCAGGAGGAAGCTCTAACAGCCTTGTTTTGTTCTGCCTGACCAAGCTGGGTCCCCGTCCAGGTGGCGAATTCCTCAGGGGCTCTCTCCAGCCCTTCAGTGCAACGCAAAGTTGCTCAGGCAATAAAACACCAGCTCTCTTCTTGACCTGGCAGTGATGGGGTTACAGCAGCAGCTTCTGAAAAGCCATTTTAAACCCCAGCAAATGCCCTGGTGCCTGGGGACCTGGCTGCAGGCCTTTCACAGCCCATAGCTGCTGCTTTTTCCCACCCCTCCATCCTTCACAGCAAGTCCCTATGGCCAAGTTTAGGGGCAGAGACTTGGCCAGGAGTACCAGGGAGGGCAGTGAGGGCCACATCCACTCCAAGGCTGGAGAACCTGTGGCCTCCAGGGCAGCCTGTCCAGCATTTGACTATCCTCATGCTGAAGTTTATGTTCAAACACAAGTCCCTGTATTTCAGTTGTCCTGACAGGGGGAAGAGCCCCCATCTTCCTCCTTTCCTTCACTCCCACCATGAAACATTTATACACATTAAGATCCCCTCAAGCGTTCTCCAGGATGAATAGTCCCAGCTCTCAGCCTTTCATACAAAAGAAGCTCCAAGTCCTTCACCCTTTGCTGGACTCACTCCAGTACATCCCCATCTCTTGTACTGGAAGCCCAGTACACAGAATCACAGAATCATCTGGGTTGGAAAAGCCCTTGAAGCTCCTCCAGCCCAACCATGAACCTCACCCTGATCGTTCCCAACTCCACCAGATCCCTCAGCGCTGGGTCAGCCCGACTCTTCAACCCCTCCAGGGATGGGGACTCCCCCCCTGCCCTGGGCAGCCCATTCCAACGCCCAACAGCCCCTTCTGCAAAGAAATCCTTCCTCAGAGCCAGCCTGACCCTGCCCTGGGCAGCTTGAGGCCATTCCCTCGGGGCCTGGCGCTGGGGCCTTGGCTCCAGAGACTCATCCCCCCTCTCTGCCCCCTCCTGGCAGGGAGTTGCCGAGGGCCAGGAGGTCTCCCCTCAGCCTCCTCTTCTCCAGACTGAACCCCCCCAGTTCCCTCAGCCGCTCCCGTCAGACCTGTGCTCCAGACCCTGCACTAGCTCCGTTGCCCTTCTCTGGACACGCTCGAGGCATTCAATGGCCTTTTTGGGGTGAGGGGACCAAAACTGAACCCACTCATCGAGGGGCGGCCTCACCAGTGCCGAGCACAGGGCTCAGATCCCTTCCCTGTCCCTGCTGGCCGCGCTGGTGCTGACACAAGCCAGGATGCCATTGGCCTCCTTGGCCCCCTGGGCACACTGCTGGCTCATTATCAATCCCCCCCAGGTCCCTCTCTGACTGGCAGCTCTCCAGCCACTCCTCCCCAAGCCTGTAGCGCTGCTGGGGGTTGTTGTGGCCCAAGGGCAGCCCCCAGCATTTGCCCTTAGTGAAACTCCTCCAGTTGGCCTCAGCCCATCACTCCAGCCTGGATCACCTCCTCTTCCCAGGCAGCCCAGGAGGCTGGTGGCCATCCCTGCCACTGAGGATGTGTTCCTGGCTCACACTCACCTTGGTGCCCACCAAGACCTTCTCTGGTTCTGGACCAACACAAAGTGAAAGGACACAACCAAGCACCAAGAACAGCTATGGGCACTGAAGTAGGTGTGTTCTATATCATCCCATCCCTGGAATTAGGTTGACTTTGACTTGGCCAGTAGTCAAGCTCTTCCCCACAAACATATGGACTTGCAGGGGCATGGTCAAAGAGATTGCTCCTGCCCTTGCTACACAGAGAACTGAGCCACTCAGGATGCCAACCTCAACTGTCTTCCACAACCCAAATAATCTGAGCACAATCCAAAATCCATGCTCTAGAAGCAGCTCTGCAATGCATGCAACAGAGCCAAGCAGTTTCTCAGTTGTGTTTGAGTCACTCCAGGTTTCTGAGCAGGGATGCAAGGCTGGACCCTCTCCAGATGTAACTTCCCAGAGGTGGCTTCATTGAGGAACATCATTTGGTGCTGACATGCTTGGCAGAAAAACAGCTTTCAGGAAGATGGGATGGTCCCCACCACCCCAAAAGCATCACTCAGATCCCACCACTGCACATGGAGAGCTCATGAACTCTGCAGAAACCACAGAGCTGGCTCAGAAACCCCCTCAAAGTTCCATGCAATATCTGAAGACCACCCATGGGTCACATTCCCATTACACACTCCTTACTGCTTCCTCCTCAAGCCACTGCTGGGTTCAGAACATCGACAGCACAGCACACTGGGCAGCAACATCTTCCCAAAGCCCTTTTATTCTACTTTCCTCCCATTTTTGTCAACAGGAAGCATTTGATAAAGTGGTTAACTCGTGTTGGGGACTTATTCAGATGGGAGGTGCACCTAGATGAGGGTGTGTTGACATTCAGCTTCAGGAACTCCAGACACAGGGTAGTTTCAGGTTCTTGGCACACTGACATGGCTGCAGAAGAGCTGCTCTCCTCCCCACAAAGATATCTGGATGCTAAAACATTCAATCAAACCATTATTCAAGGGATTCCTTTTGGAGGGCAAGAGCTAAGAACAGCTTCAGCTTTTTATCAGCTTTAGTATAATGCTACAGCAAGGATTTAAGAGGAGGGACTCTGTATAATGATGGCAGGCATGGAGTTGAAAATTAATCAAGGGCAAGCAAGCTGCCAAGGCTGTGAGCAGGAGGCCAGGCATTGCAGAGCAGGATGCCACCCTCTGTTAGCTCCTGTCCCTCTGCAAAGCCATGGCCACTGCTGTAGACACTTGTCCTTCGGCACCAGGAGAGTGTTGAAGCCAGATCTGCACTGCCTGCACCCCAATATGGCACACAGACACTGCAAAGAGTCCTTGGCTTCATCTCACCATGCAGAGCTCCACTGATGCCTGCCAGGATGAGGCTGTTGGAGAAAGGGACCTTCGAGGCACATCCAGCAGCAGGCTGGCCAGAATGGTGTTTTTCTGAAACACATCTGCATCAGCCCAGCTTTGCATGTGGGGTGAGAAACAACATCCAGAAGGTTCCTCTGGTAATGTGCAAAGTGAGCAGAGCACATCCCACCTCAGGGTGTCAGCCAGGCAGTAAAGTCCCTGTGGCTGCTCCAGACTTCAGCCTCCTCACAGGCGAGGACCTACCTGGGCCTGAAGCTGACAGTGAAGAACATCTAAGCCAGGAGGATGCCAAGGATCACCTGGGGACCTGCAGCTATTCCTACATCCTGGAGAGTCATCTTAGACAACTCTGTTCCTGTGACTGGCAGAGCCAGCCATGCTCAGCTTTGTGTGAGGCTGAATCTCAGCTTCACATGGCTTCTCCAGCACAAGACCAGCACAGTGACCACCAGAAAGGGAAGCTCTAGCAGTGTCCTCTGAGGATGTGAACATCTGAGACCGCAACCCAACGCGCTGGGGGTCAGGAGAAGAGGGATAAAGCTCAATTCTGTCAACAAGGAGGCTACAGACCCTCTTGCAGCCTTACCTGTGGAGCAGATAACATGCAACTCTTGCACTTCAGCACCAGCTATAAATAGCTTTGTGCTCACCAGGGCATGAAGGGTTTTGGTAAGGTCTCTGTCTTCCCTCACCCCACCCTGCAGGAAGTTTTCCAGCTCCATTTGTTAGTCATCTGTCCCTCTTCTGAGCCAGACCACTTTCCTCTGACCCAGCCAGCACATGGATCTTCTCAGAGACCCTTTTGACCAGCTTGCAGAAAAGCCTCTGGAGAAGACCCTGCCACCCTGCCCAGCAGTTTTCCAGAGGGACAGCTGCTCCAAGTCCTCATGTGGCTTCACAAAACCCAGCTTTATCTCCCCTGGGCTGAATTAGAGAGGAACAAGGGGTCCCTGCTGGCCCCAGAACCTCTCACTCCTCCCCCGGTCTAAGCAGGCCAATGCAGAGCTGACACTGGTGGGATCAGTGAAATAAATTAAAAATTCACATTTCAGCCAGAAACACTGTATTTTATTTCAAAGCTTCTCCTTCAAAGAAATGTGTTATTAAATCCAAGTAATGTAGAGACACAATTTTCCTAAAAACAGTGAGCTGGCACCCAAGTCAGTCTTAAAAAACAACCCAAACAATGCAGCAGCTCAAGACTAAAGGCAACAGTTGCACAAAATCCATTTCCAAAACAAGACTCAGCTCCGTGTTTTCACATTTCAGACCACCCTGCCAGCTAAGCCAGGCTCCAGGCACCCTGACAGGATTTTCCTCTAAGACAAGAGGAAAGCAATTTTCCCTGGCTATTTTTAGGAGAGCCTTGTTCCTCCTCCCAGAGAGACTCCTACTACCCAGCTCACCCCTCCACCCACAGCTTTCATCTCTGGGTGTGCAGCCGAGCCAGGCTGAGCTGATGCGTTTGGAGCAAGAGGCTGGAGGCACAGACGCACAGGGCACTCACACTAACCTCGCTTAGCAGTTTGCTGAGGATCCTTCCTAAGCTAGGCTTTAGCCCAGGCTGTTCTCTATCACAGTATGAGCAGCTCAGGATCTCATGAAATAACAGCTCATGGGCTTGACTTAATCTCTTGCTGCCTCCTTTCTTGATTTCAGGAATCCATGTCTGCAAGACTGGATAGAGCTTAAATTCTAAACTTAAATTAAGCCCTGCAAACAGGAGACAAGAAATTGATTACCTTCTTGCCCAGGCGATCCAGACCCAGCACGTCCTCATCGGTTGATCTTGAGGGGTCTTTGTGGTGGGAACCAGTCTTCTACCAGCAGCACCTAGAAAGTGCTGGCTAGAGGAGAGACTACATGGGGCACAGGGTCAGTATCAGCTACGCCTTTCACCTTTAGCATTTACTGATATTTGTGGGAGAAAAGGGTGGTAAGATCAGCTTATTTGCAGCCTTATCGCCACAAAGAGCATGTTTTGGAGGAAGAGTTACTGTTTTTCCAGAGTTTCCATGGCGGTCCTGTCAAAATTCAGCAATCAAAAAGGTGCCAGAGTGCAGGAACCAAGCGGAGTTTTAACAGGAGGAAAGCACTGGAGCTGCCTGGCTACCGGCAAGTCCAGTCATTTTGGTTACAGAACCGTATTTTCCATTTCTGGCTGGGAAAGGGAAACACGAGCTTACCAGATTCCCTGGCTCAGATTCCTCGGGATGCGATGTCCTCCCCTTTCCTGGAGGAGTACCAAGTCGCACACAGGTTAGCCCAGAAAAAGCAAGGTAAGGAGGAGAAGCAAGCTCACTTGTCCTATTCTCCTTCCCCTATTCCCCCAGTTTTTAGCTGCACATACCACCATTAACACAGGACACTAGATCACCTTGGTTCATGCATTAAACCCCATTCTCAAAATTAACATCAGCTGCTTGCAGATAAAAACAATTATTCATGGTAAGAAGTAAATCCTTAGATCTAGTACCCTGTTGACAAGCAAGATGCAGAGGAGCCATCCCCAATTAGCCTGACACGCTTCTATCCAAGGTATCAGAACTAAAGGATCTGAGCACTCGCTTTCTTTCTGAGTTTAAAGATTCAGTTCACATCCCTAAGTCTGCTTCTGTCCAAAAGCAAACCTGCAGGGTTCCCTCCTTAAGTTCAGCTTCTAGATTCACACTGAAGTTGGAGTTTCATGCAAACAAACCCCTAAAGACAAAGTTGCCATAAGTCCATCCTCAAAGCCTCGAGGTTTTCCAGCATCAGAACCAGCTCCAAGAGGTGCCTCCCCCAGCAGTGTCAGTCCAGCCAGTCTCACAGTGAAGGAGGTCATGGAAGCAGCCAGGAGTAACACAACCATTTTAATTTTGTGTCTTAAATGGTGCTCAAGGAACTGAGGCCCCATCCCAGTGCAGGTCACTGAGGCAGAGCTGGGTGCGTCCCTCTGCAGCAAGCCTCTGCTCCTCTTCCACACATTCAGCATTGGCATTGCCCCAACTCCCATGAACACCACGCAGTTTTGCAATCCGTGGGCCTTCCCAGACCACTGTTACTCCTCATGGTCCTTCATCCACGTAGACAACTCTTGCAGATCCATCAGCATCAGTCAGTGCTTTGGTACAATCACCCCCCTGAGACCACACATGTCATCCCACTCCCTAGTGTTCCCAGCACCCCACCAGCCACAGAGATGATTTTAAGGAGGGGAAGAGCACAATCCCCAGCCCAAGTGACTCTTCAAACCTTGGAAGCAGATGTGAAAGGCCACCTGTGCAGCAGGGATCAATACCCCAGGTCCAGGAGGTAGATGGGCACCATGGGAGGTTAGGCAGCAGGGCACAGGTGAAGTTCTACCTTACTGGTGTTTTTCCTTTGAAGACTCTTCCCAGTTGTAGGCCACCCAAGACCCCAGAGTAAGGCAGATAGCTTTGGTTCCACAGACACAGAAGAAAGCATCCAAGAAATTTGGGGCCTAAAAATAGAGCACGCAGCCTTTCAGCATTTTCTACAGACAGCCAAGAGAGTGGATTCACCTTACAAGAGTCTGCAGTGCAGGTGAACACAAAGGCAAGGTTTAGGGGAAGAACATCTCCCACCACTAAGGAAAGAAGCTGTGGGAGTGATGATGAGAGGACTCAGGGGTTTGGGCAAGACAGTCAAACTTGTATGGCAGCAAACAGGAACTCACACCAGCCTGCAGAGGTCTGTTCCAAGCTATGCCAGCAAAGTACGCTCTTGTTACAGCAGCTAGAAGCAGGTCACTTGATTATTCCAAAGCTCAAGAGTGTTTGATACAAGGCTTTACTCTTTCACAGCCTACAAAAACCACCCAACTCCTTGCTGAGGAAACTAAAAGACTGCTCAGGCTCAATACAGTGCACAAACCAAGCATTTGGTAACACTGACTGGTCCAAGCCCAAAGACCCAGAAGTCAGGAGAGGGAAGGAAGCAGCAGCCATGGGGATGTCTAAATTCCCTCATGTCCAACCAAGCTGGAAGCCCATCTTCCAGCACTGCCACATTAGCTCCAGCTTTCAGAACATTATTCCCATTCTTTGCATACTTGAAAGAAGAAAGGTGAAACACCCAGACCCACAAACGTGAAGTTTACAGCTGGCTTCTGAGAGGACCACTTCACCGGGAAATATGCTTTGCATTGACTTGGTGTAGATGTAAACTGCCAGGCAGGTTTTAGTCTAGACTGTCAGATAAAGCATCTGAGGAGGTTTCTGGCAGTAGGAAATCAGGTCTGGTTTGATTTTGCATGTTTTCTGGATGTGTCACTATGAATTTTTGTCAGTCCAAGGAGCCAAAATCCCTGCATTAAGAATTGTGTTTGTAGCTTACACACCTTCAAGGCCTTTTTGTTTTTTTTTCTTTTTTCTTCTTTCTCAGGACACAGACCGCACATAGCACTGGAGGCACAAAGGAACCACCTCCTCCTCTTCTTCCCATAAAACCAAAAAGATGCAAAGTGGCACCAGCTCCTTCAGGAGTCCTTAGAGGAAGGTGGTTTGCAACACCCCCCATGCCGCAAATGTCCCCTCTACAATCAGAGGCCACCTTTGCCTGGCTGCTCATCCAGGCACAGACACCAGTGACCTGCTGCTGCCAGTGGCCAGGGAGTCAGCTGTGGGAGAAGATCTCTGAACTGCCTTTCCCCATCAGAGCTGCTCAGGGAAACCCTCAGAGGTGCCCAGCATACCATTCTCTGCTTGGCTGCTGTGTCAAGCTGAGAAGCTAAAAGGGCAGGGGGTTAACCCCTGTGTATCTTCAGCAGAAGGTATCCAAGGATCATTAATTTGGGCAGCCCACTCAAGAACAAGTTCTCCAGATGATGCTCAGGGTACCTGTCCCTCTAGTCCCACCAAGGACATAGGGATGTCCCTGGAGAGCCTCAGCACACCCAAACCCAATACCACTCTGAGAATCACATATGATTTACAGCACAGAGAACAGAGGAGTCTAGTACTGGGTGACTTGGGTTTGGGCACACATAGCTCAATAATGACTTCCCAAGATAGTTTAAGGCACCCTACAACTACCTCCTCCCAAACCCAGTCTCCCCCTGAACACAGAGACCTCTTAATCACTGTTTTCTACAACTGAAGCCAGCTGAAGATGCAGCAGCACTGGTTTTCCAGCTCTAATCTGGCACCAGTCCTGCAAGGAACATCTCCTGAGGTGCCAGCCAACTCCCTAAGAGCAAGATGCTTCCTAAATCCAGCCCTGCTCCAGCTTCAAGGACAACTCGAGCTTTATTTAAACTCTTCAAAAAAGCAGCTTGCAGCCTGTCTGGACCCACAGCTCATCTACCTTGGATGGAAACAAGCATCATTCAGACAGGTTGCATTTTCTCCAGTAGTAAACAACAAAAAGCTTTCACCCACTGGGAAGCACCTCAGCCTTTTTTCTTGCATGACGGAGATCCAAGACTTTGTGGCATCTTTGAAGAGGACTTGTCAAACCCACCTTTTACTGTTTAAATTCTTTGTCCTCTTAATATGTACCAGCACAGCCAGGCTGTCCAGAGCACCCCAGGAGGCACAACCTGCCAAACAGTATTTTAAGCCACTACATTACAAGATTAATAACTTCTCAGACTCTTCTCAAAAAGGCACTGATTTTTAAGAGATATGGAATATAGCCACCACACTAACACAGCTGTCCTAGCATCTCCTGCAACACCCAGAGTTTGTTCCTCGCTACCAAACAAAGCTTTGTCCAACAAACTGCACTTGTACCACGTAAACTCCCAGATTCACTGGCTGTCATCATCTTTAACAGCAAGATGCCTGGGAATGTGCCCATCGGACTCATCCCAGCAGGCTGTCACACCCAGCAGGGGGAGAGGAAAGAGATTAAACCTCCCCCTTTGGGCAGCACTGAGCTGTCAGAGCAGGTCAGGTAACTACAAAGACTGAAAGCTCAGCACCACAACCAAGTCACAGAATTACAGAATGGTTTGGGTTGGGAAGGACCTTAAAGATCATTCAGTTCCAATCCCTGCACCACGGGCAGGGACACCTTCCACTAGACCAGGTTGCCCAAAGTCCCATCCAACCTGGCCCTAAACCCTCCCAGGGAGGGGGCAGCCACAGCTTCTCCAGGCAAGTCCTCAAGCGCCTCTTATTTTACCTCCTTTTAGCCCTCTGTTCATCCAGCACACCCTGCTTCCCAAGCCACACACATACCAACACACACAGAGCATAAAAAAAAGGAGTCTCCGACAGTAGTGGGATGTCAGAGGAACAGAAAGCAAGTTTGCTGAGCTCTGTTCAGCTCCTGACCTCCACCAGCAGCTGCTGCCTGGCAGGACCTACGTCATGGTGTCCTTTACCCCAAACACCTCCTTCCAGCACTGGGGCTCACTCTAGTAGCCACACATCTCCTTCCCCCAGCTCAAAGAGTCATCTGGGTTGGAAAAGCCCTTGAAGCTCCTCCAGCCCAGCCATGAACCTCCCCATGACCGTTCCCAACTCCACCAGATCCCTCAGTGCTGGGTCAGCCCGACTCTTCAACCCCTCCAGGGATGGGGACTCCCCCCCTGCCCTGGGCAGCCCATTCCAACGCCCAACAGCCCCTTCTGCAAAGAAATCCTTCCTCAGAGCCAGCCTGACCCTGCCCTGGCACAGCTTGAGGCCATTCCCTCTGGGTCCTTGGCTCAAAGAGACTCATCCCCCCTCTCTGCACCCTCCTGTCAGGGAGTCACAGTGGGCCAGGAGGTCTCCCCTCAGCCTCCTCTTCTCCAGACTGAACCCCCCCAGTTCCCTCAGCCGCTCCCCATCAGACCTGTGTTCCAGACCCTGCACCAGCTCCGTTGCCCTTCTCTGGACACGCTCGAGGCATTCAATGGCCTTTTTGGGGTGAGGCGGCCTCACCAGTGCCGAGCACAGGGCTCAGATCCCTTCCCTGTCCCTGCTGGCCACGCTGGTGCTGACACAAGCCAGGATGCCATTGGCCTCCTTGGCCCCCTGGGCACACTGCTGGCTCATTATCAATCCCCCCCAGGTCCCTCTCTGGCAGCTCTCCAGCCACTCCTCCCTCAGCCTGTAGTGCTGCCGGGGATTACTGCTGCTGCTCACCACTGCTGGACCCGCATCTCCACAACACCCCAGCACAAGACCAGCCTTTGCCTCTCTCCAGGATGTGTACAAACCCACGTTGCCTTGCAGACCTTCCTGGCTTGCACAGGCAGCCCTGAGCTATGCAGACACCCTGTGATGTTACTAATTAATCCCACCAGCACAGTGCTAACAAGGCCTTGGCTTTCAGTTCCTGGAAGAAAAGGATGTGGAACCCTGAATGCTCTCAACGAAGAGCAACAGGAATAACTGGCAGCTGGAAAACACTTTTAAGAAGAGATCCCAGGAAGCATGCTTTGGAAAATAAACCCCTAGATCTACTTTAGTACTGAGGTCCCTTCAATCCCCACCAGCAAGAGAGAAACGTGGTTCAGTAACTACACTCCCAAGTACAAGTGAGGACAGACTGGATCATCCCCTCAGTCCACTGCTGAGCTCCTCAAAGCCCTGCTCTTCCTCTGAAGAGGCAGCAACAGGCATGACCCAATGGTGGGTCACAATGGCAGCATTCCACCACTGCCAGCTCCTCACATTAGCTCCACCAAGCTGTGGAGATTTTTCCACATTTCCTACCTCTCATGAACCCTCTTTTGAGAGCAGCTTGCACGTCTCAAATTAAACCAGGAAAGGCAGCCATTTCCTCTTTTTAATGAAGAAATTACATTATTTTACTAACCTAAAAGGTTACAGAACAAAAAGGAGGGAAGCCCTGAAGTTCACTTTGCCTGCTGTCCACACCTAGCAGCATGGAGTGCACAGTCTATGCTGAGTTTTAAAGCTTCACATACCTGCTTGGTGAACTTTTACTGCATCAACACTAGAAGGGTTTGGTATTGTGCTTATGGCTAGGTAAACATTAGAAAAAAAAAAAGTACTTTGGGAGACAAAGAGAAGCCTATAAAAAGGCTGGTAACCAAGTCTGCAGACACACACTAGTCAGACAAGACTAAGCAGAGAATTTTAAGGACTTATGGAAAACACTGCTTTTAAGTCTCTCTTCTGAACAGTATCAAAGCCAGTAAAACAGGATGAAGTAGAGCAGAATTTTATGCAAGTCAAACTAAATTTGAAGAGACACTCTGAGAAGTCTCTAATCTCTCTTTTCAAGATCTGGGCTTACCAGATATTCCCTCCATCTTTGCCTGGCTGGGCTCCTGTGCAGGCCTCACAGGGGTTTAGCCATCCAGTGAGCACAGACATCAAAAGTGCCGGTAGCACCAACTCCCAAAGCTGTTTTGAAATGGAGAGAAGCCACACTGCAAGACAACAGCTCTCAGGGACATGCTTATCCATTTATGGAGGGTAGGTGAAAAGGCAAGCGGGTGCTGCCCCCAACCCACCCACCTCTGGGGTTCACCCTGCTCCAATACAGTGGCATAACTGCACATGTAACAGCCAGAGCCAGCTTTGGAAGCAAAGCAAGACAGCACAGACCAGAACTCAGAGGGGTTTGTGCCAAAAGCAAGCTTCACAGCCTCGGTAAAGACCCACGCAGGCTGGTGGGAGGGAAGAGGGAGGAGGAAGTGAGAAGCCAAAGCAGGACTCTGGCCAGTTCAGCCACAGCCAGAGCAGCCCCAGAACCTCTCTGCAACTGGACATGCTGTAGCTCCCCTCCAGAGGAGCGGGATCTGCTGGCTGCCTCTGGCTGAGGTGAGCAGTACCAGAAGGATGTTGATGGTTCTGGCAGGACAAGGCTTCCCAACCTCCACATGTAAGACAGCAAGCTCTCAAGCTGGCCACCGGCAGAGCCCAGAGCCTACAGCTTCACCAGCCTGGCTGCTGACATTGCCTCTGTTAGGAGCCAACTGCTCAAGAAGATTTATTTACCTCAAATTGTGCCAAGATTTTGAGAAACCAGCTATTTAGGAATCCTTTTACCATTGGTATTCCTGCCCAGAGGAACTGGGTTGCAAAGAGGGAAGTAGGAGCTCTCATTACACACAGCCCGCAGGGCAGGTCAGCCGGGCTCTGACCTTTCTGCTCTACGTACTCTTGCTTCAACAATCAGTTTGGCAGTTTCATCCCTTTCCATATATCCTCTCACCGTTTTCCTGCCAAAGTTCATTTGTTTCACATTTTTTTTATTTACAGTGCTCTCTGCCCTGTAAATACACAGGCTGACCCACCTGAGGCAGCAGCTGCCTCCAGCCTGCTACAGGTCAGATCCAGACCTCCCATTTTGCCCAGTTCAGCCACCCAGAACCAAGAACTGTGTTAAGGAAATCACACAAACTCCCCTTACACTATAGAGCATAAGTAATCCCATTTACTTCAACCTCTAGTTCTGCTTTTACCTGTCCTTAAGGCACCAAGAGACAATGACACTGGGGTGGCCAATGCTTTTACAGAAGCTCATCTTCCCTGGAAATACCAATCGAGCTGATGCAGTGAATTTCAGTTATTCTACCCTGCCTCTGGGGAAATCTTAGTGTCTTAAAAGCAAGGCATCAAAAAAAAAGATTAAGGCAGGAAGCAGCTGTAGCCTGAGATCAAGAATGTGAAATGAGTTAAAAAAATCCATGTGTCAGGCTCCCCCCAAAGTCCTTCACTGGTGTCTGGGCTGGTCCCATTGGTACCAAGTCTCCCAGTTCCCAGAGAGCAGGAAAAGGCAGCCCCACGCTGTAACTCTTCCTCCTGGAGGAATAAACTGTTTCTAAAGCAAAGCGTAGAGTGCCTGACTCCCATCAGAAATGGGTACGCAAGCTCTGCAGCCAGACTGACCAAGCACCCTCAAGCTCCCTCTCCTTCATCCAAGTCTCCTGGTTTAAAATCCCATCTCTGGCTCACCCCATTGAGCAGTTACAAAGCCCTGCCAGACCCGCTGAGGGGAACTGCCAAGCTGCACGGACCATGTCTGCAGCATGTCCTGTGATGCTGTCAGCCTGTCATCACCTCTCTGACTGCTGCCAGTGCCAACCTGCTCCCCGAGGTCTACCTCCTGAGTCAGCAGCTCATGCTCCTCTGCTGGATGTGGTACCACTCTGGACACAGGTACTCAGCTAAACAAGAGCAGATTTGTACTAGACATAGGGAAGAAGGATTTTTTTTTATGATGAGGGTGGTGAGGCCCTGGCACAGGTTGCCCAGAGCAGCTGTGGCTGCCCCCTCCCTGGAAGGGTTCAAGGCCAGGTTGGACAGGGCTTTGGGCAACCTGATCCAGGTGAAGACATCCCTGCCCATGGCAGGAAGGTTGGACTAGATGGCCCTTAGAATTCCTTCCCAACCCAAACCATTCCATGATTCTAACAGTGGGAGACTTAAACTCAAATGGACACAGAGTGAAGTTTCAAAGGTGTTAACGCACTCCCCTTCGCCAGGCGTATTGGCTGGGGAGGAGATTGTTCCTGTTCTGCTCTATATTCATGAAGATTCATTAATATCTCGGCCACGCAAAGCTCTCAGGATGCTCACTGCTACACAAGAGCATCTTGTTCCCACCTTAACTTTAGCTAGAAGATACCTGCATGGGTCAGGTTGGATCACTACTGCAGGTGTCTGAGGGCACAAGCCAGAGATGAACAGGAGATGCCACCAGTGAGGCCACTGGACAGCAGCAACCAGCAGCACCAGCACATAAGACCTCAGGCAGGTGACAGTGCAGTTGGGCACCACAAACTGTTGTTGCCATTGCAATGTTGGTAATCAAACCAAAAAGGGGCAAAGGAAAACTTCCCAAGTTTCCAAGGTTTCAGAGCAATGCTGATCCATCTGCATGGCCTGCAAGGATGTTCCAATTACCTACACAGATGTAGTAGGCGTACTAAGGTAGCCAAGATAAAGCACCCTGCTAGTCCCAGGACACAGAGGCAATGGAGTATGGGGATTAGCACAACTTCATACCGCATCTTCCTCATTCAGTCAGTACGAGGGGTGAGTGCTTTTCCATGGTCATCAAGAGCACCATGAGGCCTGTAGTCACCTCTCCTGACACCTCTCCAGCACTGGAGCCACCTTAAACTCTGTGGTTCTGCAGAGAACATTGTCCCTTGATTGACCTTTTTTTTTTGCTGCAACTAAATGCTATGGCAAAAGGATCAGGAGGAGGTTGATATGGCTTTGTGAAAAGTAAAATAAATTGAGATTAAGCCTGTGCGAGACTGAAAAGCTGTCCTGGGAGCAGGATGCCACAGGCTGGGGAAAGGATTAGGGCTCTGCCACCGGTGAGGAGATGAATCTCTAACTCCTCATTAAGTCACTGCTTCAAGATTTATGATCCTGGTGGTCCTACAGCAAACCTGTGGGCTTCCGGGTCATATCCGTGAAGAACCCGGCTCTGCAGGTCCAAGCCTCACACTGAAACACAACCCACAGGGCAGAGCTTTGTGTCTGCCAGCTCAGCCAGCCTGCTGAGTCCCTGGGCTGGAAATACAGAACCTGCAAGTTAGAGGAGGTCTTCAGGCTAAACAGACATCACCTCATCCCAGGGCACTACTCCTGCACGGCTCCAGGCTTTCATCAGCATAGAAACAGGTTGCACCGCCGAAACTGAAAAAAGTCATCTGCTTTCTGGACGTTACACACACAGGAGACAGAGGCTTCAGCATGGCTCTTCAAAACACAACTAACAGGGCTGCAGGGTCAGGGATAACCTCACACTTATCTGGGGCTAGAACCAGACTGGCCTTGGGTCAGGGCTTCCGTCATGGAAAGTTTTAGGGAGTGCAAGTTACACTTTTGAAAGCTAGGATCATTACTCCAGGCAGCATCTCGTGTGAGTGGGGTAGCTTTAGGAAGCGTTAGCTTTGTCTGCCATTCTCTAACCAAACAGCAAAGCAAGTATTTACCCAATTACATGGTAGAGTTATTTTGTACTGAGCAAAACCCACAACAGCAAAACTATTTCAACACAGGCACGCGAGCCCAGGAAAAATCTGGGTTACATTAAGCACTGCTGCAGAATCTGCCCCCTCCCATGCTGGCCTCAGCAGCACAGCAGCAGTCTGGTGTATAGTGATGGTTATCAGAGGCTGAAGGTCCAAACCAGGACCATCAGCTTCCATAGTTGTGAAGCCTTAACCCCAAATAAGTGACCCCTCTCACACCCCAGGCCACTCACCCTGGAGGAGCTCCCCAAAGAGATGATCCCCCAGCAATGCCCTTTGCCACCATCCCAACTCCTTCGTGCTGCCCCATCCTCAAAGCCTGTAGGAGCCACAACTGGGATGCACACAGAGGTGGAGACACCGAGACAGCAAAAGCAGCAGCACCCAGGATGTCCTCCCATTGCTTCCCACCACCAGCGAGAAGACATGTTTAAGCTGCATGTGAGCATCAACCAGAGCTTTCAGAAGAGTCACCTCCCCAGCCTCAGAGGAGACCACCCTGGTGCTCTATTTGGGCAAGTATTCACCTGCAAGAGTAGGCAGAAAAGCAAATACAGAGCAAACGCAGCCCCAGTAGCTCCTGGGAGCCAGAGCAGCCAGCACAGGGCATCTGATTACACAGGTCACAGCCAGTTGGAAGGCGTTTCCTAGAGCTGGAAGTCAGGACACTGCTGTGACTCTGAAGCAGAGCTTTGTCCTCCCTGGTGCCTCCCCTCCCAGGGAACTCGACCCCAGTCACAGCTGCTATTCACATCCCGGTGCCAGCCAGCACCAGGGCAGATACAAGGACGCACAGGAAGAGGGAGGAGGAGCTGGGAGCTCCTGCCAAGGCAGGATCAGAAAGTCTGTCTTTGTGGTGGGGTATACAGACCCCAGGAACCTGCCAGGCATCCTGGTCAGCACTGGTCATCTGGAAAAGGGACACCAGTGAGGCAGCAACACTTACTGAAAACATCAATTATGCGAGGGTAGAAATGAGGACAAGAACAGAACATTTCAGGTTTGTAGCCAAGGAGAGGCAGAGCTCGGGCAGCACCCAGAGCAAGGCAGACAACACGCTCCCCGCTGCACGTACCCAGCAGCCTCGCCTGCTCCCACCCAGGAAAACACCACGTTTCTTGGTATCACCACCCCGATGCTACGCTCCGATCTCACAGGGATGGAGGGGAGACTGGGAAAGCCAGGAGGGTGCTCGTGATGGTTGTGTAACTCAGCCCAGACAAGCAGCAGCCCTGAGGAGATGCCACGTGCAGACCCTTGGAAGTCAGCGTGGTCGATGTGTTTCTAACACCAATTGAGGTGACCTGCTCGCTGCCTCTCCCAGTTCAAGATAGGGGAAGCGATGTTATCCTGAGCAGGGTCAGCCCAAGGCTGAAGGAGTCACACTGCTGCCCAACAGCACGCTGTGGAGAAGCAGCCATGGGACAGGGAGCGAGCCTGATCTGCAGAGCAGCTCGTGAACCTCAAAGGTCAACTACAGACACAGCACCAGCTCAGGACATCCCTGATCTGAAGAGGGAAGCAAACTAGGAATGTATCCCTGTCCCCAGCCACTGTGCTGGTGCCTGCTGATGGCCCTCACTCATTTTAGGGACAGCCTTCCCTCATCTCGAGGCAGACCCACAGCCCTGACAGCAGACCCACTTATCTAGTGGCCGCCTGCCAGAGGAAAAGGCCGTCCCGCTGCCACCACGGCGCACGCTGGGCGGTGCAGGAAGCCAGACAGGCAGAGGACGAGCCCTGGAGCCGGTGCCAAGGACGGGGCAGGAGCTGGAGTGGAGGGAAGCTGCGGCTCTGCCCCTCCCAGCAGCCTCCCAGCCGCAGGGCACAAAAGTGCCAGGCATCCTGTGTTCAGCCAAGTCAAGCGCCAGGTCTAAAGTGGCCTCTCAAGCTTCCAGTATCCTTATTTTGGGGATGTGCATTGTGGTTGAGACATGCCTGTGTTTCCTCCCCGGCACCCCGAGGCCCAGTACACCTCCACAGCCACTCAACTATTGAACACTCAGGACAACCCCACAGACCATGAGAGGCACAAGGTCATCCAGGTGTGAGCGCAGCCCTCAACCTGGCCCTCAGGGTAAGCACGTCCTGAGCAAGCACCATGCACAGCGTGCTCCAAACCCACCTACACCCCCAGCTCCACACCCATCTACAGCCGCTCTTGGCCTGCCAGCCAGGAGGTGTAGACCTAAGTCCCAGAGAGGGGCTGCTGGAGATGTCCCATGTCACTGCTGCCACCACCACCACCAGCAGCTGAGACCTCAGAGCTGGAGGAGGTTACCCACCATGCAAGGAGAACACCCCAACAGCATCCCAAACCCCTGGGAGAGGCGGGAGCAAAGATTCACACTACAAGGCAACACCCACACATTTTTCCAGAGTCCACCACACCACAGGTCCTCATTCTGCCCTACATGAGGGTGAGGGTCTCCAAGTAAGGCACTGATGAGACCAAACCACCCCCCTCCAAGGAGACAAGACTCACACTGAATTTCAACTTTCACAGACCTCACTTGAGGAGCACAATTCAGCTTAATTTTTGAAGTGTTTTAAAATTCTTCCTTGTTGCAAGCTGGACAAGTACAGCCATGTGGCACCACAAGGTCCACCAGAACCATTCAAAGCTTCAGGTGAGTGGCCAAGATTCAGCAGCAAGCATGAGGAAGATGCCACCACTCAGAGCAAGTCAGACAAGCTGTCCGGTTTGAGGCCAGCACACCAGAGCCCTATCTCCCCTGCCCCTTTACCCCCCCCAGCCAGCTTTTACCCCACATTTCTCCCCTCCAAGGTGATCCCACCTCCATTCAGCCTCTGCTCCTTGTCTTCCAGGAGATTTCTGGCTTCCTGTGGATGCAGGAGGAAGCACTGAGATGAAAAAAAGAGCAACTCCCATCTCGTAACCGGGCCAAGGCCAAAAGCAGCCAAGAAACAGTAAGGACAGGATTGTCCTGCTGAGCCCCGCAGCAAGCCAAGCACCGGCAGTTCAAAGGAGAGCACTGCTAAAACCCAGTCTAGCAGGTCGGCCGGCTTCCCCGTGAAGCCTTAGATCATGCAACAGCTCTCAAAATGAAAAGGCCGTTTCCCAACCCAGAGGCCATCCCTTCTGAGGGAGCCAGGGCACCAAATTTACTTGTTCCTGCACTGCTGAACATAAGTAAAGATTTTAAGTGTGATTAGGAAACACTGAGTTGCACTTGGGAGTCTTCTCAAACTTCGTTTGGAACAGCACCAGGGTCTGTTACTGTGACCGTTAAGTTTTAATGGGATAAGCAATGGAAACCCAGAGGGTGTCAGAGAGTTGCATCGCAGATCTTTGGTTGTTCTCACCTACACGAGCCCTAGCTAGGCTTCCACAAAGCTCTACAGCAGAGAGATCAAGTACCAGCCCCTTCTGACAAGTCTGTTGTCTGGAAGCATTGATTAAGGTATGGGGCAAATGAAGTCCTGGCTACAGAGGGAGAATGAAGGCTGCTCTCGAGCAGGAGTGCCAAGGACAGCCTTCTAAGTGCTGTTGTGGCTGAACTCGCCCCACTTCCAGTAGCCACAGTGCCTGGGCATTTGGATTACAGCAATTACAATTACTGCTCCAGATAGAGCAGGAAGGGCAGCACCTCAACCAGCAATTCACAACTCATCTGTGTCTGCCTCAGGAGCCTGATGTGTCTTGAGACTTGAGAAGAGGGGTCTTGAGAAGATCTCTCACATCTGGATGATAGATGTACTTTAAACATGTTATTTTCATCAGCACAAACACTTCAAGCTAGACCTGTCAATGAGGGGATCTCAGAAGCTGGACTCCTGCTTTAAGCGCAGCAGGTGCCCCTCACATGACTGCCACACTGGAAGAAGTTTGTGGCACACCGGGCTGCATTGGACATTGACACTGAGGGCAGCCAGCCTCACCCCTGCCAAGACCTTCCAGCAACTGAAGCCCAACCCTCTGATTTCCTGCACTGGTTCCCCACACCCCCATCAGGGCAGTGCATCAACCCCACTCATTCACGAGCTTGGCAGACACTGGGGCAGCTTCTGCTGCTTTTTCAGCACAAGTCGCATCCACTGAGGAGTGTCGCATGAGCCTCGGGACAAGGGACATGCCAGGAGCGGAGGAGAAGGCGGCAGCACTAATTGCACCTCCTGAGACTGTGGACTCTGCAGTTGTTCTGGAGGAAGGTTTTCAGATTACAGCTCCAACTCCTGCACAGGGACAGATCAGAGAAAGCGGCTAAACACCTTTTGTCACACCCTCACTCTGGCTCAGTGCTGCAGCATGACTGCGGAGCAAGGCATGAAGTGACCACCCAGCACACCAGAGAGCAGTAGCTGGAGTTTTATCAGAGTCACAGCCTGCCCAACAAATTTCCTCATCCCAAAAGGGCTGGGGATCAGGTCAGGGCTGCTGCATCAAGTCTTGGAAGAGACCAATGGGTGACAGAGCAGACAGGAATGTTTGTCACATGGCTCGCTTTAGCTGGAAGCACAGACCTCAGCTCCGTACGCAAAACGGTGCAGGGTTTGAGCACACGTGGGTGCTCTCCTTAGCCTCAAAACCTCCCCAGCAAGCTAAAAATACAGGCACCACGTTCACTCAAGTGGCCTAAATAAGTCACGGAAGAACCATTTGTGCAGCAATGGTGTCTCTGACAGGAACACAGGCGAGGAGCTCGCTCATGGGCTTTCCATTCCCCCCTGCACACCCCAGTGTAGAACAGGACCCTGCTGCTGCCCAAACTCTCCAGCGTGGAGTGAAGTTACAAGCTCAGTTTTGGCAGACGTTTCCCCAATGATCTGCACAAGAAGAAATTGCTGGACTGGCCAATATCCTCAATATTAACCAGCACTAAAAACCACAAAGAATTCGGTGCCACTGATTGAGATCAGCTTTACAAGGAAGACCTGGCAACTGCTAAAGCAGCTGCTGTAAGAGGCCTGGGAAGAAGCAAACTGAGCCAGCATCAGAGATCTAGGGCATACCTGAGCTGGAGAAGTCAGGAATTTTATGCTAACAACTGATGCCACCCACAGAGAATTACTTGGGGAAAACTGCAAGCACTTCGCACTGCATCACCTGCAGCCACCAGACAGACAGATGTGCAATGTTGTAAGAGCCTCTACAACAGAAACCAGCAGGAGAAAAAAAAAAAAGCAGCCTCTCTAAAGGCAAATAACCGCTAAGGTAGCCAAGAAATCTGCCTCTATCCTCTCTCCACACATTCTCTTTCCAGAAAGGAGCATGCTGGGAACATCCATCCTTGCCCAAGGCTTCCAGGCATGAGACGAGCTGCTCTCCAGCTCCGGGCAGGTTCCCACGGTGTGGGTGACCACAGCGGCAAGTGCCGAGGAAGCTGCACAGCATAACCAGAGCCAATGTGCTCTGCAACAATCCAGCACAGTATTAGTGAGCAACGGGTGTTTTATCCCAAATGCAGCTCTCACGACCACTGCCAAAAGCAGGTTGATGTGCTCTGTCCCGCTGCTGCCGCATTTCCATTGGGATAACCTCGCTGGCATGGGCCACCAAAAGCAAGAGACAGGGAACACAAGTTCCTGGCAGGATTTCCAGGGCTCCAGTTTAAGAAGTACACACTTTCTCTAAAGATGGAGTTAGACTCAAAGCAGGGCTAGGATTTTTCTCCATAGTCCTGACCAAACCTGTCCAATACGGCTTCAGAGCAGCACTAAAGAAACTCAACTGCCCTGTTTCATGTAATGCTGATGGTTGAGGGCCAGGCACCTGCCTTCTGGAATGATCCAAAGTGTAAAAAAAGGGGAAGATAAGTTTTTTTCTGCAGCTGGGAATCACTGGGGCACAGCAGATGAATACACCCATCTCTGTAGCCAAAATAACCATGTTTGATAGTGGTCTGAGCTCCAAAGAGCCCCAGGCATCTGCTCCAACTCCCGCTACTTGCACCCAGGAAGCTCTATAAGCCCGTGGCTTGGCCACCCCTGCACAACACCAAGTTCCCCAGCTGCAGCCCCACTCCTGGGGGGTCTCAGGGACCCCTTGTCTGTCATATCACCTACAATGCAGCAGGGAGGCAGAGCTGGAGCAGCCAGGTCTGGAGTCACCAGGTCATGAGAGACTGGAAGACACGTGAGCAGGCCCATGGAAAGGGCTGCAAGGAGGGTTTAGGGATCAGAGTATCTATTTCATGAGGAGAGGTTGGGAAAGGTGGGATCATCCAGCCTGAAGAAGGCTGGATCAACTTGTTCTAGGACCTGGTCAGGCAGGAAAGAAGAATCCAGACTCTTTCCAGTGACAAGATACGAGGGACTGAGCACAAACTGGAACACAGCTAGTCCCATTCAAGCATAAGAAAAAACCTCAAGAAAGCTTTCTTTAGTGTGAGGGCAAATACAGAATGGGTTGCCTGGATAGACTGCAGAGTCTTCATCCTTGGAAATACTCAAAACCCAACAGGACATGGTCTTCTCCGAGAGAGGGCTGGATTAGGCCCTCTCCAGAGGTCCCTGCCACCCTCAACTGTCCTGAGGATCCACAACCACAAGAACTATCTGCCTCTTCTCAAATTAAAATCATAGAATGCCAGGTTAGAAGGGACCTCAAGGATCATCCAGTTCAACCCCACTTGGCAGAAGCAAGGAAGCCCCTGGACAGGAGCACAAAGATCCCAAATTACACCAGCCAGTACAATAGCACGCTCTCTCCAGTCACAGAAATAAACAGCATTTCTGGAAAGCACCATTTCTCAAGACAAAACCCCCCAGATTTCTCCCAAATAGCAGAAAAACAGTTTTCCATGGAGACAGGAGCTGGCTCCACTTCTACAGGGTATGTAGAAGTATGTATTTTAGTTGAGCACTGCTTCCAGCCCTGCAGTCACTGCCTACTGCAAAGAAAAGGCATTTACTGACATCTAAAATTACTCTACAATTATCTGCAGCCCCAGGAGCGAGCACCTGGAGTTGTTTCTTCTTGAAAGCAGGAAGATTACATACCCAGATGAGTCATTTCTCTTCCCACCTGTGCTACGGATCCTGCCACACCACACAGAGGTCAGCACACATCACAAGGGGATGTCAGTGGTTTTACTTTCCAGCTGCAGGAAGTCTGTCCAGTAACTCCAGAAAAAAAAAATAATTCCATATTTCTAATTCTATGAGTATTCTGATCACTTCAAACCAGAATTTTAGGAGGAGACTCTGCTGCCACCTTCTGAGATCGCCATTACTGCAGGTGCCCCCAAAACGACTAAAAATAGCTTGTTTCCCCCCAGTTATGTCATCAAAGCAAGGGATGGATTTATTTTGCAAAGAAAGAGCCAAGCCCCCGCTCAGGGGAGCGCTGCTCTCAGCAAGCATCCTAGCCTCAGCCTTCAGCTTGAGCTTCACCTCCCCCACACAACATAAAAATAGGTTTAACAAGAGAAACTAGAGCAGCCCGTTTGCAGTCAACATAGACAGAGCTCGCTAACCTTTGAGGCACTTACAGCACAGCAATCCTGACTATAGTTGATTCAATATATATGTATAAACGTACAAAATAAATGTATGTGTATATAGCATGCCTGCTTTAGCATCACAATCAGTAAGTAAGACAACCCAGCACCGTTACAGGCGACATTTTAAGCTGTGTCATTAACTGTCTCATTTGCAGCTCCGGGCAGTGAGACAAGAGGGTAAACCTGGCCCTGACCCTCAGCGGGCACCAGGACACAGGCAGGGCAGTGGGAGCAGACACACATCACGGCTGTAGACATAAAAGCCGTGGCAGCGCTGCCCCCAAACCCCACACAGAAAAATGATTTTTTTTTTTTTTTTAACGAGGGAAGCAAGGCATCAGCCCTCAGAACGGTCACACCGACAGGGAGACACTCAGCTCGGACAGGGCGACACTCAGCTCGGACAGGGCCAAGCTTGAAGTTGCCACAAGGAAGGGACAAGGCCTAAGAAACCAAGAAAGGCTCCAGTCGCCCCTAGGAGGGCTGTGGGTCAGCGGCCGTGTGGCACAGAGGGCCCGGGCAGCCGCAGCCCAGGGATAGGGCAGCCCCCCAAGCAGGCGGGGAAGAAGAGCCCCTCTCCCGGATGCACAGCCGGGCCGGCTGGCGACCCCACAGCGGCAAGGAGCCCCAGGAACGGCCCGTTCTCACCTTCTTGCCTTTCTTGCCCTCTTCCTCCATCTCTCCGGCGGCGGCGGCCCCGGCCCCCCCCGGGGCATCCCCGCAGCGGCCGTGCTCGCCCGGCCTCGGTGCGCGGCAG
>NW_020799095.1:3072834-3077617 GCF_003259725.1 Athene cunicularia
GGCTCAGAGGTTGCCCCCCTGCAAGCCTTCCAGCGTGGGGGGGCCTGGCGTGGCCCCCCCCATTCCTACAGCGCTTGCCAGAGCGACCCCGGGACGGTTTGAGGCCTCTCCCCGCCTTCCCCCGGGGGGAGGTTATAGATATCCCGGACACCCCCCACAGCCGAGGAACGGGGGGAGCCCCGTGGCGGTGCCGGCTACCGCCTCCTCCGGGGCCGCTGATGTCGGTTTTCTCTCTCTGGTTGCAGGGGGCGCCGCCCAGAGGCCGCCGGGAGCGAAGAGGTGGGTCCGACGGGCCTGTCCCGCGTAGGGGGGATTTGCTCCATGCCCTCTCCTGTCCCTGTAATTAGCCTAATTCAGTTTAATTAGCTCTGCTAGACCTCCGCGGCCACCAAACGAGAGTCTCTGGGAGCCAAAATCCCACCGGAGAGGTGCTGTGGCCGCCTCGTTTTTCCTAGGATACCATTTCTGATAAGTGGCCACCTCATTTTTCTTAGGATGCCATTTCGGACAGATGGCCACCTCATTTTTCCTAGGATGCTACTTCCAGCAGGGGTGGCCACCCCATTTTTCGGGGACTGGCTGGCTCTCGGGGTCTGTCTCTGAGTCACAAGCTCGGCAGAATTTCCCCCCTCGTGGCCCAGGGCCGAACTCACAGCCTGATCCTACTCCACCCTTGGTGGGTTTATTTGGCAACCGCCGCTGGCTCAGAGGTTGCCCCCCTGCAAGCCTTCCAGCGTGGGGGGGCCTGGCGTGGCCCCCGCCATTCCTACAGCGCTTGCCAGAGCGACCCCGGGACGGTTTGAGGCCTCTCCCCGCCTTCCCCCGGGGGGAGGTTATAGATATCCCGGACACCCCCCACAGCCGAGGAACGGGGGGAGCCCCGTGGCGGTGCCGGCTACCGCCTCCTCCGGGGCCGCTGATGTCGGTTTTCTCTCTCTGGTTGCAGGGGGCGCCGCCCAGAGGCCGCCGGGAGCGAAGAGGTGGGTCCGACGGGCCTGTCCCGCGTAGGGGGGATTTGCTCCATGCCCTCTCCTGTCCCTGTAATTAGCCTAATTCAGTTTAATTAGCTCTGCTAGACCTCCGCGGCCACCAAACGAGAGTCTCTGGGAGCCAAAATCCCACCGGAGAGGTGCTGTGGCCGCCTCGTTTTTCCTAGGATACCATTTCTGATAAGTGGCCACCTCATTTTTCTTAGGATGCCATTTCGGACAGATGGCCACCTCATTTTTCCTAGGATGCTACTTCCAGCAGGGGTGGCCACCCCATTTTTCGGGGACTGGCTGGCTCTCGGGGTCTGTCTCTGAGTCACAAGCTCGGCAGAATTTCCCCCCTCGTGGCCCAGGGCCGAACTCACAGCCTGATCCTACTCCACCCTTGGTGGGTTTATTTGGCAACCGCCGCTGGCTCAGAGGTTGCCCCCCTGCAAGCCTTCCAGCGTGGGGGGGCCTGGCGTGGCCCCCCCCATTCCTACAGCGCTTGCCAGAGCGACCCCGGGACGGTTTGAGGCCTCTCCCCGCTCCCCCCGGGGAGGGGTTATAGACATCCCGGACATGCCCAGTTGCCGGGGGCTGCCAGGAGGTGGGCTCGATGGGCCTGGGGCGGGGCTGTCCCACGCCCTCCCCCCTCATCACAATTAGCTTAGTTCTGTGTAATTAGCTCGGCCAGACCTCAGCCACTGAATGAAAGTCTCTGAGAGCCAAAATCCCACCACAGAGCTGCTGTGGCCACCTCATTTTCAGCAGGATGCCACCACCAGCAGGGGATGGGCCAATTTGGCCCCGTGGCGCATTCAGACCTTTAGGGTTTTCTCCCGTTTCAGGTGAAAATCTGGTAAAAAAACACCCACTTCTAGGAAAAACGGGATAGCAACCCTGTGGAATGGCACACCATGCTGGCTGGGTAAGGTTTTACTGTTACTGGGTTTTACTGGGAATAACTCTGTGGTTGAAAGAGTGGAACTGGGGATACTGGTGAGCACTGGTTTGCTGTGAAATTGCCATCCCGGTGCCTCATTAACACTGGAATCCTCATCATCTTAACGACTCCACCCTTCTTTTCCAGCTGGACATCGGCACATGGGGGTCCTCTCTCTGCTGATCAACACCTCAGGTTGTCCTTCCCTGAGCTCCCAGTTGCTGGTTGAACGGGGGATACTGGGATGATGATGGGCGATGGTGCTATCTTAATAAAAAAGGGATTTCCCAGCGGGTTTTTGGCACCGTGTGGTGGCTGGGGGTGTGCGTGAGGGGGACACCCAGAGTTTGGGAGCTGCTGCCATGCTCCAGGGGGTGCTCAGCAAACCCCCATCCCCCCGCTCCTGTCACCACTGTGTCCCCACGGGCTGTGGCCGGGTGCCGGAGGGAAGTGACAACCCATAACCACAACCTGGGGCGGGGGGAAGTGTTGGGGACAGGCGTGGTGTTTCAAGGTGACACAGCCCCACAGCGTCTGCCCCGTACATCCCCCCTCCCACTCTCCCCAGCTTTGCCGTGTCAAGCTCAGCCTTGAGGGCGTGGGGTGAAGTCCCCACCCTGCCAATTTTGGGTGGCCCTGGTGTCACCCGGTGGGAGGTGACAGGGTGTTGTGTGTCCCCCCCCTGCCCTGCGCCTGCGCGGCGGCGGTTGGCGGGGCAGGAAGCGGGTGCCATGGCGGAGCTGGAGGGTCCAGAGTTTGGCAAAGCTGACTTTGTCCTCCTGGACGAGGTGACGATGGAGCAGTTCCTGGAGAACCTGCGCCTGCGGTACGGGGCCAGGGTTGGGGGGACACCCTCTGCGGTGCTGGCGGGGTTGGGGGGGACCAGCCACCCTGAGTCCCCCCCCACCAGGGGAGATGCGGAAGCATCCGGGCGGTGCCCAGTGGAGGGAAACTGAAGCACGGCCCCACTCCTGGAGCAGGTTGGGGGGCTGGGGAAGAGGGTGGTGGGGGGCAGGTGTGCACCCATGGGGCCCCCATCTTTCCTGCCTGCCCCATGGTGCTTGGTGGTGCCCCATAGCACACAGCCCAGACCCCATGGGGAGGCACCCTGGTGCCTGGTGTTCTGACTGTGCCGTGGTCCTGCCCCGCAGCACATCACAGGGTGCCGCTCCACAGCATACCACCCCACCCCAGGGCACAGCACCCCGCAGGACCTGCATCCTGCCCCACAGCACAGCACCCTGCAGGATGATGCTCTGCCCCACAGCACACCACGGGGGTGCCACTCCACAGCACAGCACCATTATACCCCACAGCACAGCATGCCACAGGGTGTGCACCTTGCCTCATGTCACCCCACAGGGTGTGAATCCCACCCCAAGGCACAGCACCCCACAGGCCACCACCCCACCCTATGGCACAGTGCCCTGCAGGATGCCACTCTGCCCTACAGCACCCCATGGGGTGCTGCTCTACAGCATTACACCCCACAGGATGTCATCCCTCCACACAGCACAGCACCCCACAGGGTGTGCATCCTGCCCCACAGCACAGCACCCTGCAGGATGCCACTCTGCCTCACGGGGTGCTGCACTACAGCATCACACGCCACAAGATATCATTCCACCCCACAGCACCACACCCCACAGGCCGCCATCCAACGCCGTGGCACGGCACCCTACAGGATACCACCCCACAGCATGCCACAGGGCGTGCATCCTGCCCCACAGCACAGCACCCTGCTGGATGCCACCTTGCCCCACCCCACAGGGTGCCACTCTACACCATCACACTCCCCAGCACAGCACCCCACAGGGCGCACATCCTGCCCCACAGCACCACAGGCCATCATCCCACCACACACCTCAGCGCCCTGCAGGGTGGCCACCTCACAGCACAGCACCCCACAGAGCGCCCCCCCCACCCTGTGCGCAGGTTCTCGCAGGGCCGCATCTACACCTACATCGGGGAGGTGGTGGTGGCGGTGAACCCATACCGGGCGCTGGCGCTCTACGGGCCGCCGGTGGTGGAGCAGTACCGCGGGCGCGAGCTCTATGAGCGCCCACCGCACCTCTTCGCCTTGGCCGACGCTGCCTACAAGGCCATGAAACGCCGCGCCAAGGACACCTGCATCGTCATCTCGGGTAGGGACTGACGGGTGGGTGGGGGGCCACCCTTGGGTGGGTCCCCTCACCCAGCTCCTGCCCTCCCTGCCAGGAGAGAGCGGGGCGGGCAAGACGGAGGCCAGTAAGTACATCATGCAGTACATCGCCGCCATCACCAACCCCAGCCAACGCGCTGAGGTGGAGAGGTGGGTGCAGCGCCACGGGGAGTGTGGGGTGCCCTATGGTGCCGGTGGGAGGGAGGGTCAGAGTGGAGAGACCAGAGTACCCCGTGTCCATAGTGATGGTGTGGGGTCATTGGGGGTGCCCTGTGGCTGTGGGGAGTGGTCTTGGGTTGCCCTGTGTCCATAGGGAAGGTGTGGGGAGACTGAGGGAGCTCCGTGGCTCTGGAGGTGGTCTTGGGGTGCCACATGTCCAAAGGGAAGGTGTGGGGAGACTGGGGATGTCCTGTGGCTCTGGGGAGTGGTCTTGGGGAGCCCTGTGACCATAGGGAAGGTGTGGGGAGACTGGGGGTACCACATATCCATAGGGAAGGTGTGGGGAGATTGGGGGTGCCCCGTGGCTCTGGGGGGTGGTCTTGGGGAGCCCTGTGTCCATAGGGAAGGTGTGGGGAGACTGGGGGTACCCCATGGCCATAGGGAAGGTGTGGGGAGACTGGGGGTGCCCCATGGCCATACTGGTGGCATGGGGGGACTGGGGGGCAGTGGTCTGTGTTCATCGGGGAGGCTGCAGCACCGCTGGGCTGA
>NW_020799095.1:3077667-3079872 GCF_003259725.1 Athene cunicularia
GGAACAGGGAGATGGGACAGGGACATGGGATGGGAATGTGGGATAGGGATGTGGGATGTGACGGGGATGTGGTACAAGGATGTGGGATGGGGATGTGGGACAGGGATGGGGATGTGGGATGGAAACGGGTATGTGGGATGAGGATGTGGTACAGGACGGGGACATGGGACAAGGAGATGGGATGGGGATGTGGGATGGGAAGGGGAACATGGGATGGGGATGTGGGATGGGAACGATGGGATGGGGAAGTGGGACAGAGATGGGGACGTGGGATATGGGCGTGGGATGGGAATGTAGGATAGGGATGTGAGATATGGGATGGGAACAGGGACATGGGACCGGAATATGGGATGTGGGATGCAAACAGACACATGAGATAGGGATGTGGGATGGGAACGATGGGATGGGGATGTGGGATAGGGATGTGAGATGTGGGATGGGAACAGGGACATGGGATGGGGATGTGGGACGGGGATGGGGACAAGGGACAGGTATGTGGGATGGGGACGTGGGACAGGCACATGAGATGGGAACATAGGATGGGAATGTGGGATGGGGTCGGGGATGTGAAATGCAGATGTGGGACGGGGATGTGTTGGAAATGTGGGACAGGAACATGGGACGAGATTGTGGGATGGGACAGGGACACGGGACAGACATGTGGGATGGGGATGTGGGACAGGAATGTGGGATGGAGATGGGGGCATGGGATGTGGGGTGGGGATGTGGGATGGGAACGTGGGATGGGGTTGGGGACATGGGACAAGGACATGAGATGGGAATGTGGGATGGGGTTGGGGACATAGAATGGGGACTTGGGATTGGGATGTAGGACTTGGATGTAGGATGGGGACGTAGGATGGGAACATGGGAATGAGACAGGAGCATGGGATGGGGATATGGGCCAGTGATGTGGCTGCGGCATGTCCCCTACTGCAGGTGGCGAGCATGGCAGATCATCAAGAACATCCCCCCGTCGGAGATGGGGCAGATCCGGGCCAAGGTGGCCGCCATGGAGGCGCTGGGGGGGCTGCAGAAGGACTGGGGCTGCCAGCGCAACTGGGCGCGGGATTACCTCTCCTCAGTAAGGGTCTGGGGCGGGTTTGGGCATGCCCCATGGCACACCCCAAGGTGCCACCCCCACCCCACACCATGGCTCCCCACAGCCCAGCGAGAACCCAGCACTGGCGCTGCCCTTCGCCCGCCGCCTCCAGGCCCTCAAGGACAAGGTGCATTTTGGCTCCATCCTCTTCTCCTGCCATGTCCGTAAGGTGAGGGTGGGAAAAAGGGGGGGCCTTGCCTGGCCACCACCTCTGTGACCCCCCCCTGGCGTGTCCCCTCACCTGTCCCTGTCCCCACAGATCAACCACTTTGGAAAGAGCCGGGACCGGGCCATCCTCGTGACAGACCAGCACCTCTACAAGCTGGACCCCCGGCAGCAGTACCGGGTGATGCGGGCACTGCCCCTCAGCACCGTGAGTGTCCCCAACCCCACCCCTGTGTCTAGGGTAGCTGGGGGGACAAGGCTGCCCCCTACACCCGGAGTTGGGGGGACCCAGGTGTCCTGGCTGTCCCGTTCCCAGCCAGGGGTTGGGAGCAGGGGCCATCTGTGTTGGCACCATGAAGTCCCATGGGACAGAGGTGTGATGCTGTCCCCACCCTGCTGTCCCCATCATGCTGGCTATGCTGTGCTGTCTCCACCACACTGTCACCATCATGCTGGCCATGCCACACTGGCCATGCAACACTGTCTCCAACCTGCTGGCCATGCTGTCCCCACCCTGCTGTCTCCACCACACTGGCTATGCTCTGCCATCCCCACCCTGCTGTCCCCATCATGCTGACTGTGCTGTGCTGTCCCCACCACACTGTCCCCACCACACTGGTCATGCTGTCCCCACTGTGCTGTCCCTTTGACACTGGCCATGCCATGCCATGCCATGCTGTCCCCACCACGCTGTCCCCATCATGCTGGCTGTGCCACACTGGCCATGCCATGCTGTCCCTACCACGCTGTCCCCACCATGCTGGCCATGCCGTGCCATCCTCACCACGCCATCCCCACCATGCTGGCCGTGCGGTGTCCCCATGTCCCCCCCCTTCCCCCCCCGCCAAGGACAGCCATTCAGTTCAAACCAGCACAGCTCAGTACAGCCCAGCAGGGCTCAGTCCAGCCCAGTACAAACCAGTACTACCCTGTATGGC
>NW_020799095.1:3079922-3091772 GCF_003259725.1 Athene cunicularia
GGAGGGGGGTGTGGGGAGCACCAGGGCTGGGGGCACCATCAGGCAGAGCCCTGGGGGGCTCCAGGGAGGGGGTGAGGAGCTGGGACCCACCAGCTGGGCCCACGGTGGCTTGTCATCCGGTAGTGGCTCTGCCCTGCGTGGCACAGAGGCAGCAAGGCCACGAGTGCATCTGTGCCCCCCTCAGCCCCCCTGGTTTGGCCCTACTCCCTTCGCTGCCTCCTCGAGGCTTCGGGACTCCTTGGAGCTGTATCTGCGAGGGGGTCACTGGGTCCCTGCTAATGCAGTGCTGCCGGGGGGGGCAGATTTTGAGGAGCGGGGAGTCCCTGGAGCACTCCTCAGCCCAGGAAGAGCCTTCCTCAGCCACCTCGGGGGCGAGCGGTGAGTTGGCAAGTCTGTCCCCGTGCATGTGACTCTGCTGACTCCCGCCGCCGGATCCAGCCGCCTCCCCCGGCAGCACTCGTTGCTAACGCCGTGGTCGGCGTCCTTAGGAGATCCGGGTCGGTGAGGGCCCATCCCTCACGTCTCCTTTCCCCCACCACGGGCTCGCGTGGAAGAGGGAACTGAGGAGGAGGGGAGCTGGTTCTCCTGCCGCCAACTGCCTGAGCTGAGTGATTATCAGTCAGCTAAAAGCCTCGATCCCTTTGTGGCACCCTTGGAGGAAGGTTAAGAGTGCAGTGGGTGCAAGGTGGTGGGCTCCTTCCTTCCTGGAGGCCACCATCGAGGGCTGTGGGGACACGACCTGTCCTTGCCACCCCAATGGGGACAGAACCGATAGCTTGAGAGAGGTGAAGTTCATAATTAAGCAGCTGTAAACAAGCTCCACCTGTAAGTGGCGTTTTCTAGTGCCGCCTACAGCTGAAAAGCATGATTTATTGATGTGGGAGGAGGATGGGAGGGGTTCTCTTGCCTTCATGCCACCACCCGCTTCCCACCCTGCTGCTTTTTGGGGTGCTGAGGTGCAGCTGGTGTCCTGTCGGACCCCGACAGCGGTGTGGGGACTTCCCTGAGCCAGGAGGAAGGTGCTGTGGGGTAGCTGAGCTGAGTCATGCCGTGCTGGCCGGGACAAGGTGTGGCTCTGGCCTGGCCTATCCCCATCTGCGAGCACTGGGAGAGCTGGTGGTGCCGTGATGCCACCTTCCAGGAGCCTGTGGCAGCGGAGGGGACAGTGGCCTCCAGGTCTGAGCTGGGCTCAGGGACTGGTGACTTCTCAAAAGGGGGTTGTTGAGGGAATTTTTGCGCATGGCAGCAGGTGGAGATCTGTTTTGTGAACCAGACTTCCCCACGGATGTTTGATAGAAACACACTTTGTTTTATTGGCTCAAAAGAAGCGACAGGGAACAGAAACCTGGTGCCCTGGTTGAAACGGAGAGGGAGGAGAGGAAACTCTGAGCTGTGTTAACCTTGAGCTGAAGTGATAGAGCGGGCAGGCAGCCCTTCAAATGTCCCCAACCTCCCTTACCCTTGGAGGATCCTGCACAGCCTGAGGCTGGGAAGCACTTCGCTTCCATCCAGGTGCAGAGGGGCATCAGGTGTGACTCCAGAGTGACTTCAGTTCAGTTTGTTCCATTCACTGGTGACTCCTCAGGAACTCACAGTCGCTTGATTCCAGTTTTTTCCACCCCAGCTCCAAGGTCCCCATTGATTCCTGGCGTGTGCTGGGTTGGTTCCTCTCCTCAGGGCGTTGTCTCTGCAGGACTCTGCACCCTGGCTTTGTGTTAAGCTGAGATTCAGCAGGAGGTGGAAGATTTGGGGGCTTTTGGGGGGCAAACAAGCTCCCTGCCAGGACATGCAAGGCCCTGAGCCAGCACATGTCCCTTCATGCTGCCAGACCTGCCATGGGGGCTTCTCCCAGGTTTCCCTTCTAGAGCTGGGAAGGTGGCCCTAGGTGTTGGATGGGGACAGGCTCTCACCCCTCTCTTCTCCCTCCAGTTTGTCCTGAAAAACTATGGGGAGAACCCAGAGAACTACAATGAGGAGCTGCGAAAGCTGGAGCTGCTCCGGCAGGTAAGTTGGGCTCCTTCCCGAATCGCTCATGGCCTTAGTGAGACCTGCCCAAGCTGAATGTGGGGGAAGCTGGTTCATTGCCCACCTTGTGCTCAAGGATGCATCTGCTGCTCCCACCACCTCCCTGGAGCAGGGGCTGTGCAGAAGAGCTGTCACTGCTACTCCTCTTCCTCACCAGGTGCCCACGGAGGAGGCTTTTAGCAGCTGGGCTGTGTCCTGGGCTCTCAAGATGATTCCGTTTTCCCAAGGAGCATTCAGGCGTTGGGAATTAGGGCTCTGCTCTATCCCCTTTCCTGATTTTGGGGAGTTTTGTGTTGACTACAAGTTCCTGGTTGGGTGAAAGGAATTGTCTTGTGTGGTCAGGCTAGTGCTTGAGGCATTTGTAGGGAATAAATCAGCCCTTTGCTCTCAGCTCCAGAGCCCAATTAGTTGTGTTAGTCAGTGGGATCTTCAATTTTTGAGGCCACTGGTTAGAGACACAGCCTCAGCCCGGGCCAGCTGACAGCCCAGACATAACAAAACTGGCTGGAGAACCAGAACGGGTGCTTGTTTGTGCTGTGCTGAAGGTTTTGTAGCGGGGCCATAAGCCTGATGTGTGGGGTAGAGCTGGGGTAACTCGTGGTGCCAGTACTGGGGTCACCTCAACAGCCTCTCCAAAGCACAGTGGTGGGATTCCCGCAGGCATGAAGCTGGGTGGGTGCTTAAATACCCCCAGCCCAGGATCTAGGGAGCACCAGCCTCTGCCCGTGGGCTTAACCCTGAAGCGGGAGGTTGGGAAACCTTTCCAGGATCTCTGGCTTTTCCCTTCCTTTTCCCAGCACAGCTTTTTCTGTGGCAGTGGGTCCTGTGCCCTGTCCAGGACACCCCCTTGTCCATTGCTCCCCAGTTTCCCCCCTGTTTATTTTGCCCTTTGGAGCCTGTGCAGACTCTTCATCCCTGAAACCGGTTGCTCTGGATCTAGGAAGTGGCTCCCTCCAGCCTCATTTTTAGGCGAACAGACCTGTTTTTCTAGCTGCATTGTTTTCCATCTCACCTAGCTCTGGCCGTCCCCTCCTGCCCGTGGCTCTCACCACAAATCAGGCAGGTGCCTGCTCCTACCAGCACGGTCCCATCCCCAGGGCAGCTTCTTTTCCCTCCTGTCTCCCCTCCAGAGCGCTGTCAACGTGCCCAGGGACTTCGAGGGCTGCAGCACGCTGCGGAAGTACTTCGGCCAACTCCACTACCTGCAGAGCCGCATCCCCATGGGCGCCGAGCAGGAGGCAGCGGTCCCCATCACCTGGTCAGGAGCAGCCCCCTCTCTCCCCCTCCTCTCTCTCTGCTACGGGGATTGGGTGGTGCAGGTGGGAGGATCGGCCCCCAATGGGAGCTTCTGGAAATGCAGAGGCTGATCCAAACCAGAGCAACCGGCTCCCTCTTCCCTGTGCACCTCCTTCCCCAATATGCTCCTCCCCATTGCCCCATGGCTGCACCTGGGGGGGTGCAGGGGTGTCCTGGGTGCCCCTTGGGAAGTGGCCATCCTGCCCACCACCTCCGGCACCTCGATTCGATGACCAGGGTGACACCCTTCTCCAAACCTCCGTGGGAAAATCCTTCTCGTGGCCCCTGTAACCAGCACACGGTAACTCCTGACCAGGCTTCTCTCCCCGCAGGACTGAGATCTTCTCAGGCAAGACGGTGACTCACGAGGACATCAAGTATGAGCAGGCGTGCATCCTCTACAACCTGGGTAAGGGCTTTGGAGACCCTCTTGGTCTGCCCTGGGTGTGAGGGGCGTCCTCCCCAACTCTGCCCAACCTCTGCTCTGAGCTCCAGGTCAGCTTTCCTCAGAGCACCCCGCCAGGTCCCACTGCCAGCCATGGCCCAGCCTGGTTGTGCCTCTTCCCCTCCTCTATGCTGCCCGTGGGGCTGAGTGCTCAGCGTCAGAGCTGCACAAGAGGTTGAGTCCAGCTTTTGTCTGAAGCCTCCTTTCCTTTCCTCCTGCTCTGAGCATGGCCTGACCATGTGCTGGTCTCAGTCAGCAGTTGTGCCAAGGAGGGGGACATGGGGTTGCAGCATTACAAATGCCCTTTCTGGCACAGTGATGGGCCCAGTCAGGCTTTTTCCAGCTCATCCAGCACCCCACCTCCTCAAAAGCATTAAATCTAACACTTGTACCCTCTTCCTTGCTATCCAGCTGTGGAAAATCGTGCCTCAGACTGGAGGTTTTTTGGTAGCCCCAGAGGGAAGGTGACACTCAGCCCCTGGACACTTCACACAGGAGGAACACTCCCATCCCTGGTGTTCCAGCTGCCTCTTGCAGCTCAGGAGTGCAGAGCAAAGAGTTTAGCTTAAACCACAGCCGCAGGCTGCTCCCAAAAGTTGGAAGAAATGCACCTGTTAAACCAAGAGGGTATTAGATATTTACTTTTCAGTACTGAGAGGCTGTTTCCAGCCCAGGGACTTCCCTGTACCAACTGACTTGGTGTGCAGCCTTCTACCCCGAGATGGGCATCCCAAGCACCACAGTTCCCTGCATCCCATGGGCATGGAGAGTGAGCTGAATGCTGCTGGGTGTCTGTGGCTGACTTGCCATGGATTTAGGCTTCTCTGGTACGAGGCATCCACTCTGCAGGAGTGGTGGAGTTGGGACTGGCAGGGGTGTCCTCTTTCCACAGGTGCACTGCACTCCATGCTGGGCGCCATGGACAAGAGAGTGTCTGAGGAGGTAACAATCCCCAAGCTCCTCCCTCAATGACTTTTCTCTGCTGTGTGGTTAACAGCTGCGAGCCAGCAGCACCTAGTACTTCCCATCCGTAACCTGGATGCTTACGAGCATCGTGACACGCACGCCTGCTCTGACCCCGAGTGTTCCAAGAGGCAGTTGTGTCCCTCCCTGCCCTGACCTGGCTGTCCCTGTGCCAGCAAGGCTCTGGCCGCGCTGCTCTTCCACCCTCAGCATGTAGGGCCAGGAGGGGGCAGATCTCACACAGCTTGGGGTGTCCACTGAGCCCTGTGAGCCCCAGGGATTTGCTTCAGGCTTGCGGCGGCTGCTTTTGGGGGTCTGTGAGGGGGCATTAGGAGTGCGGGGAACGTCTAAACTCCAGTTTGTCACCCGAAGCCCAACCTCTGCTGGTTTGGTGTGCGTGCAAGCTCACCTGACACATGTTCTCCTATCCTCTCAGGGCATGAAGGTTTCCTGCACCCATTTCCAGTGTGCTGCCGGGGCCTTTACTTACCTTCGGGATCACTTCCCCCATTCCTATAGCGTCGACATGAGCCACCAGATCCTCAGCCTCAACATCAACCTCATGCTGGTAGAAACTGGGTTCTGCCTCCACCAGGGCACTGGTCACACTGGGACAGCTCCTTGTGCAGCTTGAGGGCAGCAGCTACTTGATGAGGAGGGGGGTGTTGGTAGGATTGGGGGCTCCCCACAGAGTCAGAGCGCTTGGAGCTGGGTGAAACAGGACCCCAGTGCCCCACAGGGGTTGTTTGTGTCTCCAGGCTGCTGTAGGCACGAGGGGCTCCCTCCTGCAGGAGGGGAGGAGGTTTTGGGGGGCAGCAGGGAAGAATGATGGCATCTCAAGGTGTAGGGGACACTAAGTGTTGCCCCTTTGTCTTGGGCAGGGCCAGGCGCAGGAGTGTCTCCTGGAGAAGTCCATGCTGGACAACAGAAAGAGTTTCCTGGTGGCCCGGATCAGTGCCCAGGTGAGCTCCTGCCTTGGTGCTGGTGGCTCCCAGCACAGCCCTGCTCCTGCAGCATGGAGCAAAGGGTGGGACTGGGAACTCGGGGTGAGGGGCGTCCTGTGTCGTGTGCAGCCACAGTTGGCTGTGAGCATGACCACCGGCTCCTCAAAGGAGAGTGTAAGGTGCTTGGGAGGGAAGGGATGCTGAGCTGAGGGGCCAGGACAGGCTGGAGAACTGGGCCGGTGCCAACCTCCTGGAGTTCAGCAAGGCCAAGGGCAAGGTCCTGCCCATGGGTCGGGGCAATCCCAAGCACAAATCCAGTCTGGATGAGGAGGGGATGGAGAGCAGCCCCAAGGAGAAGGACTTGGGGGTATTAGTGGATGGGAAACTGTCTGTGAGCCAGCAATGTGAGCTCACAGCCCAGAAAGCCACCCGTGTGCTGGGCTGCACCCAGAGCAGTGTGGGCAGCAGGGCGAGGGGGGGATTCTCCCCCTCTGCTCCCCTCTCCTGAGACCCCACCTGCAGGGCTGGGTCCAGCTCTGGGGGCACCAACAGCAGAAGGACACGGACCTGCTCGAGTGGGGCCAGAGGAAGCCACGAAGATGCTGGGGGGGGCTGGAGTACCCCCCTGTGAGGACAGGCTGAGAGAGTTGGGGGGTTCAGCTGGAGAAGAGAAGGCTCCGGGGAGACCTTAGAGCGGCCTCCCAGGGCTGAAAGGGGCTGCAGGAAAGGGGGGAGGGACTCATCATTAGGGGTGTAGGGGTAGGGTGAGGGCTAATGGTTTTAAACTGACAGAGGGGAGATCTAGGTCAGATAGAAGGAAGAAATGCTTTCTTGTGAGGGTAGTGAGGCCTTGGCACAGGTTGCCCAGAGAAGTTGTGTCTGCTTCCTCCCTTTGAAGTGTTCAAGGCCAGGTTGCATGGGGCTTTGGGCAACCTGGGCTAGTGGAAGGTGGACCTGCCTGGGGCAGGGGAGTTGGAACTGAATTATCTTTAAGGTCCTTCGCAACCAAACCTTTCTCTGACTCTAACCCCCGTGGGGGGTGGGTTTATCATGGTGATGTCACTAGTCCTTGGCTCTGACCCAAAGTGCAGCTGCAAGTCCCCCACCAGCCATTTTGCTGTGCTGGGTGGGTGATCTGAGACCTTGGCCACAGACACTGGTGCTGGGGAATCCTCCTTTCCCCTGCTGCTCTCAGTTCCACCCGGGATCCGCCCTTCCGGGGGATCCCAAACACCCAAAAACTCTCTGCAGGTGGTGGATTACTACAAAGAGGCCTGCCGGGCGCTGGAGAACTCGGAGACAGCCTCGCTGCTGGGAAAGATCCAGAAGGACTGGAAGAAGCTGGTTCAAATGAAAATTTATTATTTTGCTGCTGTGGCCCATGTGAGTCCATCTGAGGGGCTGCTGGGCTGTAGTGGGGTGACCCTGCCCTTTGCTCCCAGCCAGGCTGGGGCTGCTCAGGCCCACTGAGGTGTGATGCTTGCTATGGTGTGACCAGTGGGTGGGCTCTGGCCACTCTGAGGGGGTTTTCTTGCCCGTTTCCAAGCTCTCCCTCGAGTTACTGAGCTCTGACACTGCTGGTGTGTGTTTTCTTGCAGCTGCACATGGGAAAACAGGCCGAGGAGCAGCAGAAGTTTGGGGAGAGGGTAAGCAGAGCCACGTCCGCCCACCTCATCTGGTCTGGGATCTGAATTGTGGTTGAAGGAGTTGAGTCCTGGAACAGATTGTCATGTGCCAATTGGGTATCTGCAGCTGTGGGGACACCAGTGTGTCACCAACGACGTCCTACTTCCTGCAGACATTTGTGGGTGTTTTTGGAAAGCTCCAGTGTGCTGTAGAAGCTGTGGCCCTCAGGGACTGGTGATGGTGTTCCCAGCCAAAGCAGCAGCAGCACCTGCTTCTGTGCCAAGTCTAATTCCTGGTCTCTCTGCAGGTCATCTACTTCCAGAGTGCACTGGATAAACTCAATGAAGCCATCAAGCTGGCAAAGGTGTGTTCCTGCTCTACCTGCTGTAGCAGTAGCAGGGGTTTTTAAAGTTCCTGTGCTGGGCCCTGGGCTGCCAGACTGGGGGGATGAGAACTGGTGTCTGTTCAGCAGTGCTCCTTGCCCTTCAGAAGGTTGGCAAACCCATGCTGGCTTCTCAAAGTGTCACTTTGTTTCCCTCTGGGACATCCAGTCAAGCCCAAGGCTCTGGTGTCTCCTGGCTGCTCAGTCTACCAGGGTTTTAGCAGGGTTTGCTTCAGTTTTAATCACCCAGGAGCCCGCGGGCAGCTCTGAAAAGGTCGTGGCTCTGTGGCTCTCAGCCCTGCCACCTTGGTGGGCTCCCCACAGAGCCCCTGGTGTCGGTGCTGAGGAAACCCAGGACGGCCCCACCACCAGGTCTGCCTGTGAAACTGGGACACACAGGAGTTGGGGCTGCCTCCAGCCTTCCCAATTTCTTTCTGGGGCACAAGGAGATGGCTGGTGAACTGCAGTGGGCTCCCAGGCATGCTGTGGCCGTGGCACACAGACAGTGATGCCTGTTCCCTGCCAGCACTAACTCCATCTCTTTTCTGCAGGGCCAGCCAGAAACCGTCCAGGAAGCCCTGAGATTCACCATGGATGTGATTGGTGGCAAGTGAGTCCATGCACGGGGCAACCCCTGGACATAACCATACTGCTTCTCTGTGCTCGGTGGCCAGAGCAGCCCTGGGGGTGTCCCCAGTGTGCCCCAACACATGGAGCTGAGCACCCCATGCTGCCTGAGGCTCTTGCCACATGTGGCTGCCATAGAAGTTGCTCTTCACCCTCCCTGGAGCGAGCCCAAGAGACCCAGGGCCTGTCCCTGCTGGGAGCGAGCTCAGGGAGCCAGGGAAGCTGCCGGCTCCTCGCTGACGCAGCATCGTTTCTTGTTTCGAGGTATAATTCAGCCAAAAAGGACAATGACTTCATCTACCACGAAGCCGTGCCTGCACTGGACACCCTACAGTCTGTGAAAGGTGAGAGTGAGCCATGCCAGCTCCCCATGGAATGCACACACACGGTGAATCCACGGGACTCTGCGGGCTTCCTGTCCCCGTGGACCTGCCTTGGGAATAACCAGTTCCTCAGGGAGGTTTCAGATGGGTGTGTTGCACGTTCGACCCCCAGGTGCCCCGTTGGTGAAAGCCCTCCCTGTCAACCCCACGGATCCAGCTGTCACCGGCCCTGATATATTTGCCAAACTGGTGCCCATGGCTGCCCACGAGGCCTCGTCCCTGTACAGGTGGGTCCAGGGTCACAGGGCTGGGGGTGTTTCTCTGAGGGGCCCCAACGCAGCCCCTGGGAGCTGGAACCAAACCACCCACAGTCCTTGTGTCCAGCCCTGCCCTGGGTCTTGTGATTTACAGTGGAGTTTTCCCTATTTGTAGCACTAAAGGATTTTTTTGTTGTTGTTTTTTTCACTGCTGCCACAGTGAGGAGAAGGCCAAACTGCTGAGAGATGTGATGGCAAAGATTGAAGCCAAGAATGAAGTGCTGGAGTACGTGTGGGCCGTGCCTGAACGGGGCCCTGGCCAGTTCCTCCCCTCTGGGCTCCCTGTGGCCTGGCACAGGGCTGTCCCCACCATCCCCTCACCAGGTTTCCCAGTTTGCCCAGCTCTGAGGCAGATTGTTCCCCCCCCTCCCCCCAGCAGGTTCTGGTCCCCAAATTCACCTGGCAGTTTGCTGCACTTTGGGATGGGGGGGGGGACATGTGCAGGGGGCTCTGCCACCCCTCAGGGCCTTGTTCTCTCACCCATAGCCAGTTCATGGACTCGATGCAGCTGGACCCTGAGACCGTGGACAACCTGGACATGTACAGCCACATCCCCCCTGTCCTGATGGAGAAATGCGCCGCGCTCAGCGTGCGCCCCGACACCGTCAAGAACCTCGTCCAGTCCATGCAGGGTAAGGATATGAGGACCTGCGGCGGGGACACGTGTGACTGGGCTGGCCCCTGAGGGCTGTGTGGGGAGGCTGATTCCGTCCTGATTCAAATCCATTAACCCCAAAGCATTTTTCCCTGCTGGCCAGTTGTGGGGGGGATGCTGGTTCCTGGTGGGCCAGGCCACCTAGCCCTGAGCCCAGCACCCAGGCACCTGGGGCAGGCTCTCCTCGCCCTCTCTGCTTGCCCATGGCCAGATTTATTCCTTGGGCTCAGGCCTAGGGTGGGCCACTAGCCCGTTACCAGCCCCTGTGTCTCTCCTGTGCAGCGCTCTCCGGGGTCTTCACCGACGTGGAAGCTTCCCTCAAGGAGATCCGAGACCTCCTCGAGGAGGATGAGGCTCAGGAGCGGAAGCTGCAGGAGCTTCTTGGGAAGGCCCCAGCACCCCAAGGGTCCCCCCCAGGGCTGGCCGAGGTCAGCAAGGAGTGCTCCAAGTACGTGGAGGTGCACGAGAAGGCCAGTTTCACCAACACTGAGCTCCACAAAGCCATGAACCTCCACATCGGCAACCTCCGCCTGCTCAGCGGGCCCCTGGAGCAGGTCCGGGCTGCCCTGCCCTCGCCCACCCTGACCGAAGGTGAGTGGGTGAGCTCAGTCACGGAGACACCTCGGTTGGAAAAGCCCTTGAAGCTCCTCCAGCCCAACCATGACCCTCCCCCTGACCGTTCCCAACTCCACCAGATCCCTCAGAGCTGGGTCAGCCCGACTCTTCAACCCCTCCAGGGATGGGGACTCCCCCCCTGCCCTGGGCAGCCCATTCCAACGCCCAACAGCCCCTTCTGCACAGAAATCCTTCCTCAGAGCCAGCCTGACCCTGCCCTGGCGCAGCTTGAGGCCATTCCCTCTGGGCCTGGCGCTGGGTCCTTGGCTCCAGAGACTCATCCCCCCTCTCTGCACCCTCCTGGCAGGGAGTTGCAGAGGGCCAGGAGGTCTCCCCTCAGCCTCCTCTTCTCCAGACTAAACCCCCCCAGTTCCCTCAGCCGCTCCCCATCAGACCTGTGCTCCAGACCCTGCCCCAGCTCCGTTGCCCTTCTCTGGGCACACTTGAGTCATTCAAAGCTCGGGGCCCTCTTGGCACTGCCAGGCAGGGTGGGGGCTCATCCCCATAAACATGTCATATGGGGTCCTGGTGTGGGGTCATACACCCTGTTACTGCCCCAGAAAATGTCTGGCTTTAATACTGGGTGTGCCAGGACCCCCATGGTGTGTCCTGGGAGCAGGCTGGGGCCCTGGGGGGTCACACCAAGCTCAGTGGGGTCCGGTGCTGCTGCTCAGCAAGCTCCCTCTGTCCCCCAGATGACAAGCAGGTGCTGCAGAACCTGAAGCGCATCCTGGCCAAGGTGCAGGAGATGAGGGAGCAGCGGCTGTCCCTGGAGCAGCAGCTGCGTGAGATGATCCAGAAGGATGATATCACCACCTCGCTGGTCACCACCGACTGCTCTGAGATGAAGGTGGGTGTCACCTGCCCCTTCATACAGCAGGAGTTCTGCCCCCTCCCCACCTCCTGCAGCCCCTCAGATCCTCCCCCTCTCTCGGCAGAAACTCTTTGAGGAGCAGCTGAAGAAGTACGACCAGATCAAGGTCTACCTGGAGCAGAATTTGGCTGCCCAGGAGAACGTCCTGAAGGCCCTGACAGATGCCAATGTCAAATACGCAGCTGTGCGCAAGGCCCTGGCCGAGGTGGAGCACAAGTGAGTGGTGGGGGGGGTTGGGGAGAGAGTTCCCAGGGGTGTCTGAGTGTGTGGGGTCATTGCTGGCTTCTCCAGCCTGTCCCTTGTCATGCTGGGGGGGCCACTGGTGGCAGTTTGTCCTGGCCCGATGCCCATCCCAGGTGGGTGCTGGTGGGTTCCCCAGGAGCAGGGCTCCTCCTGCCTTGCCTGGTTTCAGCCTGGCTCAGCACCTGGGCCTCCTCCCTGCAGGTGGAACACCACTGTTCAGACCTTGGTGGCCTCCTACGAAGCCTACGAGGACCTGATGAAGAAATCTCAGGAGGGGAAGGACTTTTACACCGACCTGGAGGCAAAGGCCGCCAAGCTGCTGGAGAAGGTGCGGGCCACCTGCCAAGCCGCCGAGGCCAACAGGCAGCAGATCCTGGAGAAGTAGGTGCTGCCCGAGGGGGCATAAAACGGGGGGGTCCCCCCCGGGGTGGTGGGGAAGCACCTTGGGGTGATCCTCGAGCTGCAGCTTGAGGGTTCAGCCCGGGGGGTGCTGGTGAGGGGCCAGTAGCCCCCCC
>NW_020799095.1:3093914-3156388 GCF_003259725.1 Athene cunicularia
CTGGGTGAGGAGGGGATGGAGAGCAGCCCCGAGGAGAAGGACTTGGGGGTATCAGTGGATGGGAAACTGCCTGTGAGCCAGCAATGTGAGCTCACAGCCCAGAAAGCCACCCGTGTGCTGGGCTGCACCCAGAGCAGTGTGGGCAGCAGGGCGAGGGGGGGATTCTCCCCCTCCGCTCCCCTCTCCTGAGACCCCCATGCAGGGCTGGGTCCAGCTCTGGGGGCACCAACAGCAGGACATGGACCTGCTCGAGCGGGGCCAGAGGAGGCCACGAGGATGCTGGGGGGGCTGGAGCACCCCCCTGTGAGGACAGGCTGAGGAAAAAGGAAAGGAGGCTAAGGAAAAAATTATCTGCTGTGAGGGTGGTGAAGCCCTGGCACAGGCTGCCCAGAGCAGCTGTGGCTGCCCCCTCCCTGGAAGGGTTCAAGGCCAGGTTGGACGGGGCTTGGGTCAACCTGGGCTAGGGGAAGGTGTCCCTGCCCAGGGCAGGGGGGGTGGAACTGAATTATCTTTAAGGTCCTTCGCAACCAAACCTTTCCATGACTGTTACAAACAGGGAAGTTTTCCAGAGCACATGGAGTTTCAGCAGAGACCCCTTGCACTACAAGCCCAGCCGAGGTGGCTGTGGGGTTCAATGGGGGCCAGAGAAGCCCAGGAGCCTCCTTAACCTTTCCCTGGCTGCTGCCTCGCTACCAACCTGCTGGATTGAGTAGAGCTTGATCCCTGAGCTGCGGTCCCAGATGCTGATCACATCGTCCAAGCCGCTGCTGATGACACAGGACGTTGTGCAGGTGAGGGAGGTGACATCCCCTCGGTGGGCGTACATGTGGCTGACCTTGCTCCCCGTCAGCACGTCCCAGAGGCAGATGGCACCGTCCTGGCCACCACTTGCGAGCACCATCGTCTGCAAGGACAGGGGCAGGGCCAGGTCACGGACCGAGCAGGACAGTGACCCTTCCATTGCACGGGGCTTCACAGTACCACGGAGGAGGAGGACGAGGAGGACCACGTGATGGAAAGCTGGGCCACCAGCTCAGTAGCTCCCTGCCGTTGAGGCAGGTTGGAGGTGACAAATCACCAAACTCACCAAGCCCCCCACCCCTAAACTCAGACCCTGAGCTGGGAAGCTGTGGCAGTGTGTTCCCCCAGCCCTGCACTGCCTGTGGCCCCACTTCAGTGGTGAGCACCCGCGGGGATCGACCCTGCGGACTCATCGGGGGTGGCGGGGACAGGTAACAGCACAACAGCCAAGGGCTCATTTCTAATTTCACCTCACTATGGCGCGGGTCGGGGTCTGACTCAAGCCACGTTTGGAAGAAACTAACTTCTGACGTGGGTATGGGAGCAAGACTGAGTCAGTCTCCCTGAAGAGCCGGGGTCCACTGCGCTCTCCTGCGGCAGGCTCTCCCCTCGAGCCGGGCCTCACCAGGCCACTGCTCCAGGCCCAGAGACTCCCTGCTGCACCAGATTCTTGGCAAGATTAAGAGAGTACTAAACTCTGAAATCCCAACTGATATAAAGGATCATTGTGCAGATATAATCCTTTAGAGATTTACTATCAAATCGCTGTTTTTTATCACTAAATGTATTGCTACTTCTCTCTTACCAGGGAAGAGTGTCCCTCCACCCGTGACAAAAGCAGGCAGGCCTGGCTCTCCTTCCTAAGGGGAGCCGGGACCAAAGCCTCCCTGGGGGCTCACTGCAAGACAGGGCAGGCTCTGCTAGGCCCAGTCTAAGCCTTGCTCACCTCGCCAGCCCTGGCAGTGCAGGCTGTGCATCAGTCCAGCTAAGCCCAGGCTCCCTGGCTCCCTCCCCAGGAGGGCTGATATGGGGAACATTTCCCAGGCCAGTTGCAGCCCCGTGCTGCCGGCTTTGCCCTTGGAGGCTGCAGGGGCACAGCAGGAGCAGGGCTTTCCTGCTTCAAACAGGGCAGGGAGACAAACCGCCTCCAGAGAAAGGGGCTGTGGTGCTCATGGTGAGCTGGGTGGGAAATACCAGTTCAGCTTGTGAGGCAGGTGGCAAGCACACGGTTACAGCAGGCAGTGAGCCCTCCGTGTCCTCAGAGAAGCACCCGTGGTCTCCTCCAGGTGCAAACCAGAAGGGGCTCCCAGGTGGGTCCCTCCAGTGGCACTGGTGGCTCAGCAGGCGCGTGTGAAGGCTGTTCCTTGCGGTGTGGAGGTGGGTGCAGGTTACCTGGTCGATGTACACAGCTGTGATGGCTCCCGAGTGACCTTGTAGCGTGAACAAACAGCAGGAGTCCTCCAACCGAAACACCTGCGGGGCAGCAGAGGCAGATGTGGGGGTCCATGGGGCTGCTGTGCTGTGGCACTGCACCTCCCGAGCTTTACAAGCGATAGAAAGGCCTTGAGTGGTGCCAGGGGAGGTTTAGACTGGATATTTGGAAAAATTCCTTCACCAAAAGGGTTATCAAGCACTGGAACAGGCTGCCCGAGGAAGGGGTTGAGTCACCATCCCTGGAGGTGTTTACAATCCATGTAGGTGTGGTGCTGAGTGACACGGTTTAGTAGTGGCTGTAGCAGTGTTAGGTTAACGGTTGGACTCAATGATCTTAAAGCTCCTTTCCAACGAAATGATTCTATGACTAAGCCAGGGGATACCCCAGACCCCACTATTTACAAGGTCGACCCAGCCCTAAAGCAAGAGGATCCCATGCTCTGCTTAGGAAGACACCTCACAGAAGGCTCCATCCTAATTCCAGCAAGGAGCCCCCATCCAGGCAGATAAACACAACATGGGGAGCCTCAGCACCACACTGGATGAGGCTCCCATCCCCGAACTGAACACTCACACTCACCTCCCTTTGCACACCCACCCCCCCCAGCCCCATACGAGAGGAGCTCGTGTCCCCCTGTGTGCAGCCCCCACAGCCCCCCAGTGGGCCCAGGAGGGCAGCGGGGGAAGCCTTACCCTCAGAGTGTGGTCCTGGCTCCCAGTGACCAAACGTCCAGCCGCAGCCTTCAGCGCCGTGATGGGCTTCTGGTGGGCGCAGGACACGGTGTGTGTCAGCTGGCACACAACCACGTCGCTGCTGCTGAACACGGGGGAGGACGGGATGCTACTTCTGCTCGGGGCTCCTGTGGCAAGACACAGAGGTAACCCCTCAGAATCACAGAATCACCCCAGTTGGAAAAGCCCTTGAAGATCATCTCATTCAGCCATGAACCTCACCCTGACTGTTCCCAACTCCACCAGACCCCTCAGCGCTGGGTCAGCCCGACTCTTCAACCCCTCCAGGGATCCCAGGGACTCCCCCCCTGCTCTGGGCAGCCCATTCCAACGCCCAACAGCCCCTTCTGCACAGAAATCCTTCCTCAGAGCCAGCCTGACCCTGCCCTGGTGCAGCTCGAGGCCATTCCCTCTGGGCCTGGCGCTGGGTCCTTGGCTCAAGAGACTCATCCCCCCTCTCTGCACCCTCCTGGCAGGGAGTCACAGAGGGCCAGGAGGTCTCCCCTCAGCCGCTCCCATCAGACCTGTGCTCCTCGCACAGCAGACACAGCCTTATGCTCCAAGATTAGTATCACCTAGATGCGGTATCAGGGATACCCAGATGCTGACCTTGAAGGAATTTGTACCTGCTTCTTCAAGGAGCCGAACAATTGGCACGCTGGCTGACACCGACAGAAGCTACAGCTGCCCAGCACTCATGAACAACTGGAGTGGGAGGGTCTCCAAGAGGGTCCTCAGCAGCAGAACTCCCTTCTGCAGACCACTGGCCCCTAAGCAGTAAATCTACTGCAAGACTGAGTTCCCTGAAGCCCCAGAGCTGGGCACAAGACTCTCTGCACTCTATGGGGAAAAGTTCTTTCCACAGCCAGTCCTTTCCTGCTGAGCCTGCTCCACTTCCAGATCTACAGCTTGCAGACCCCAGGACACCCCTCCAGGAACGTAACCATTCTCCCAGAGCAAGGCCAGGGATCCTCTCCCCTCCAGGCCACTCCAGAACCAAAGGAGCCACAGCACTACAAACCAGTTACCACCATGGATTAGCTTTGTGCATGTCACAGTTGTGCCGAGGCCCCGAGCTGTATCATGGCTATGTACAGGGTGTGCAAATGAGAACAGACCTTGCTGAAGGAGAAAATAAGTGAGAAGTGGGAGAGGGAAGAGGCACAGGGCAGAGCTGGCCCTGGAATGCACATCTTGGCCACCAGACCTGCAGAAAACCAGCTCTTAAGACACTCCCTGCATAGGGAACTCCCAGAGTACTCCTCACCCCTCCAGAGCACCTGGTTTTGGAGCAGAGCCTTGTTACAAAAAGCTTATGAAAAGAGTGTGAGGAAAAGTCAGCTACAAGGAGGCAAGGGAAAAGGAAAAGGCTCAGAGGAGCTCAGAGCAGTGCACAGCATGCTGAGGCACCTACTTACCTCGGAACTGCAGGTGGTTCAAGGACGTGTGTGTCTCCAACGAAAAGAAATCTAAAGAGCCATTCAACCGGGCAGCAACAATCCTGAGGGAGAGACACAGGCACGTGAGGAGAGGCCCTTCGCCCGCTCTCGTGAGCAGCCCTGAGACCAGACCCCTTCCGAGTCAAGAGCACAAACCACGCAGGCTTTTAAAGATTGCAAGGAAGAGGGCTGGGAAATTATATTAAGCTCAGACTCCAGAATAAACTGGCAAATGGCAACGCCTCTTGTATAACAGCACCAGTGACCCAAAGGCCCCATGTCCCAGCCCTGAGTTGTTCTGGATATTCAGCTACTAGAGTATCTGTGTGGAGAAGAGGAGGCTGCTGGAACAGAGCCAGACCCAGGAGAGCTCACTCCGCCAAGCCCAGCTTGGTGGGAAGGAAATTTCCCAGCTGAGGCTCTGCGGTCGGGAGCTGTTGGATCTCTGTGGCAGGAGGGTCAGGGCTGGGTCCTGCCTTACACCATGTGTTCTCCTCCCCTCGCACGGGCTCACAGAGCAAAAACACAGTTACCTGTTGTTCAGGAAGACAAGCGCTGTGATGCCAGATTGACCTTCGTCATTACTGCTACGGAGGGTCCCCTCAATAGCATCCCAGACCTGGAAGGAGGAGGGGTTAACACAATCATCCTGCCCAGAAAACATCAAGGAGCTGGTGAGCCATGTATCCCGTGCCGTGCTCAGATTGAAGGTCTGCCCAGTGCTGCACAACATGGGGCTCCCTGCCACAGGAGGGATGTGGGAACACACCATCCTCTTTTTTTATTCTAGCATTACTGCCAGTAAATGGGATTTTAATACTGCAAAACCTGTGTGCCATTCTTGCTGTCCACGGTGTACCACACGGGCACCCTGCAGCTCCCCGTTCCCAGCTTTGCAGCACCCCTCTTTGCTCCCAGTCAGCCCCACATCTGCCCCATCCCAAGCATGAAGTGCTCTGGATTTTGAAGCGAGATGATGACGTGGACTGGAAACAACATATAGGAGGAAAACTCAGTATCTCAAGGCAGCAGCTCAGAAGAAACTATCTGCACTGAAAACCCTATTTAAAGGGCAAAGAAAAACAATGCTCTGGGAAGAGTGAGAGCTGCTCCCAGGTAGAACAGGTCAAAAATTATAAAAAAAAAATATTTCAGAATGTGTCTGTTTAAAAGAAACCCCCTGCATTTATTTGAAGGAAAAATTCTGACTTCATTTCCAAAAATTAAATTAAAACCAAACTAATTCTGAAAGTTTCTTGTTGGGAGATTGAAATTTCTGTTTAAAACGTGCTTCAAAACCTGTATCACTCCTATAGAATTCCTGTCAATTTTGCCTCATTTCATGACTGACAACGTTACTCAACGACACGGCAATCTTTATGCTTCTTCAGCCTGAGGATACTGCGGGCAGCGAGCCCTGCTCCTCACCTCCAGCTTCCCGTTGCTCCGACCAGCCACAATCAGGTTCCCTTGCAGGTCCAGGCTCCAGACAGAGCTCTCCAAGTCTCCTCCCCAGGCAGGCAGCGGTGAGGATGTAAAGGACTCGTCCCCCAGGCTCCTCCTGCGGGCGGTGCAGCCCCCCTCCTCGGCCCCGCAGCCCAGGGGGCGGGGACTGCCGCTCCCCCCCGCGCAGAAGCCGGCCTGCCCGTGCGGGGCCGAGAGGCCGGTGAAGTTCCCGCAGTTGGAGGAGGTGCCGTGCTCTTCGTAGGCTTTCCCAACCAGGCTGCTGAAGTCGTAGCCCGTCTCCTTCTGGCGACTGCCCACAGCACGGAGCCGCGTCTCCGACTCGGCCACCTTTGCCCGCTCCGAGAAGTTCGTGTCGATGAGAGACGTAAGGTCTGGCTGGTCACAGAAAAGCAGAGGCTGGGGAGGGCTGAGCATCCTTTTGAGCTGGTGACTGTTCTCAAAAGAGTCATCCAGACCATTCTTGCCATCCGGACTATGATCCCAGCTTTCCTGGTAATCGAAAATGCCACTGCTGTCTCTTCGCAACCTAAAACACAGCAATAAAAGCTCAGTCCTCCCACCTCTACTGTCAGAGCAGACTAATTTCTTAGGGAGGGGTTTGCACCAGGACCTGCCACGGCTGAGTGACCTGGGACAGACACCACGTACCTCGGTTTGGGAATAACGGTGAGGCAGTCCCCAGTCTGAGCATCCCACACGCGGATCTGGCCCACCAGGCAGCAGCTGACAAGCAGCATCCCATCGCTAGCCAGACACTCGATGTCCTGGGAGGGAAGAACAAGGCACAGCTGAGCACCACCAAGGGCCTCTGGGCTCTGACAAGCACCTTCCCTGTGGCTGAGGAACTCTCTAGATGATAAATTTTATGTCAAAACTACGTGGTTGGCTTAGCAGCTTTGGGATACCGAGGGAATATGAGCATCTACTGCCGTGGATGTGTGCTAGACTGCTGCAAATCAGACAGACTCCATTCTCTCTGCCCTTTCCCTGACAATGTATGTCCCAAAGAGACAGTAGGATCAGGAACAGAGGTGCAGCTTCTCGGGAAAACATGGCACAGTGTTTCAAACTCCATCTGACTGGATGCTCAAGTGCTTTGTTTCATCTTAAAATGAGAGGAAACACCTTTCTCCTCAAGAAAAATGAGCAAACTGAGCAGCAGCACACTTGTGTGCAAACCCATAGATGCTTTTAGCACTTAACAGCTCAGAACTACACACTAACTTTTGGGAAGCAGGAAAAAAGGATCTGGTAGGCATTGAATATCAGGAACTTAGAGCTACCCTAGCAAAGGATGGATCAGCCCAGCCAATAAAAGCCAACAGTTGGCTACACAGAGAAGGTATTAACAGCGATTTAATAACAGAAAAAAATGGAAAAGTGCTGCAGGAAACTTCATGCTACAATATCCAACTCTCTCCCACTTGCCCTGGCTGTCAGCCTCCACGGCTGCATTGCACAAAGGCTGCACAGCTGGTTTGTTCTCGGTGAGGGCTGTTATTTAAATAAAACAAAGAAAAGAGAATATTGTGTGGCACAAGTCAGTAAAATGTTTTTCGTGCAAGGACTGCAGCTGTCTGACCTACCATGAGGTGACCCCGGAGAACCAAGGGGACGATCTCAGTCTCGGGTGGGGAGTAGCCGTAATCATCACAGGGCAGGTCCCCCCTCTTTCTCCTGCTGTGTGAGGGCCCGTTTTGCCCATAGTTTTTGGGGCAGAACACCCTGTACAGGCAGAAGAGCAGGAGGACCAGGATAATGCCCGAGGCCAGACCCAGAGCAGCCACCCTGGTGGGAGACACAAAGACAAAAAGAAGGTGAGATAAAGATCTAATTACTAGTCCACAGATTGAGTTTGAAACGTACTGTGCAAGTATTGCACATGTTGCTGGTCTAAATTTTTCAGCTGAGAAAAATTTTCAGTAAGCTATAGTGATGTCTGGAAAATTAAAGGGTTTTTTAAATGGGAAATGTCAATTTCAACAAGATTTTCAGACTTTTCAGTAAGAAAACTACATGGCAATTCAGACAATGAGAAAAACACTAAGTGGGGCTCGGGATAATGTCAAGTGCGTTCAACACAGCCAAAGGAGAACTGCAGACTGATAAAATAAGCTGTGCAACCCCTCCTCTCAGTAGGAAAGGAAGGTCCTTGCTCACATGAGAGTTTGATCAAACACCCAATAAAGCATTACTGAATCATGGCATTTATTCCCAAAGACGAACTCCCATCCCTGTCACCTGGTGACAAACCCTGTAACGCATCACGTGTGCTAACAACCTGGGATGCACACATCATCTCCTGGCAGGGAACTCAGCTGCTGAGGAAAACTGTGCCAGGAGAGATTAATTTAATGTTGCACTAGCTAAGCTGAAGTGTCCCAAACATTACAGGATTTTGCACTGAAGCTTTACAAATGTTTTTTTGGTCTCCCCCTAGGAGAAGGGCCAGACGGGCAAAGAGCAACCCGTGTCTCCAAGGGGGTTAAGGCATAGTCAGAAGGCTTTATCGAGGACTTTTACTTGTAAAGAGTGACATCCTGGTGCCCTTGCAGCTTGGATGAGGCTTGGTCAGGCTGAGCTTCAGCACCCAGCTTCCCACTGTTCGGAGCTAAGAAGGGGTGGTAGCGGTTGGCCTCCTGGGGATGCCGCACTTCTAAGGCCTCTTGTGGGTTCAGGTACAGCGTGACAGGGATTGCTGGAAGGATGCTGATGTATCTGAAGGAACGGAAAAATCAGAATAGCTTAGGAACAGCAAACACAAAAATCTTAATAGGTAACCTAGCTCATCTTCTCACTAAGCGCCAAGGTAGGTCTCCTTATGTACTTTCAGTCCAGTAGTGTTAGGTGTTATTCAGACCTCCTTTAAAATACTTTTCTCTAAAGGTATTTCCCAGGTCTTAACCCTCAACTCTGTGGGAGAGGTTAAAAGCCAACAGTGAAACGAACTACTGATGAGATCACATGGATCACACATATTCAAGTAATTAAATGATCTGGTCCAGTCACCTAAAGGCCAGAAGATCTCACGAGAAGTTTCTTCAGCTCAGATGTCTCTATTCCTCACACGTACCATCCCCATCACTTACAGATGGTCATATATTGTTTTACAAAATTCTAAACATCACCTCCAGGGTAAAGGAAGACAACAAGCAAGTAATACACCCAAGAGCACAGAGAGAAACACAACCTTTATTCTCATACAGGCAGGCCTGGAGAGTCTGGTACTTCTGCACCACACAGGAGGGCCTGTTTAATAATTAGTCTTCTCCTGAAGACACAGTTGGAGTAAGCCACATGAAATGCAAATTATCTACCTCAGAAGGATAGAAGGAGGAAAACACTTGGGAGTCAACTCCACAACCTAAAGTGCCCGTGGCACTTGATGCCAGCCCACTTGCCTTTTGGCCAGAGTGATATTGTAGTAGCTGAAGAGGGATGGCCAGTGCCTGAAGGAAAGCTTCCTCCAAATCTCCTCATCCTCTGGTCCCCAGGTAACCTCTGCTTCAGTTCCAAGCTCGGTCTGTCCATTCCCTTTGCCCTCAGGTCCCTGGGCCCAGGTGTGCTGGTTTGTCTCCAGCCTGCTCAGGGACTCCAGCCCTGACTTCTGCTCACGCTGCTGCGTCTGGTTTTCTGACAGCTGGATAGGGTCCGATGGGAAGACTGAGAGATCAATCTTGGGGTCCCCAGCAGGTAGGACTCCTCCAGGAACAGGCATAGGAGGCAGACCTGCTTCACCCAAAGGACTCTGTTCGGTGACCTGTGACGTGAGGTAGGTGCGGAGACCAGCAGGATCTGTGTAAACCAGGATTCCAATCCAGATCACCGTCCCAGCCTACACACGTAAGCCAAGAGACAAGCCTGGTCAGTACAGGGCCTTCACGCTCTTCCTCCAACGCCTCATCAGCTGCCTGAGCTCACCAACAACAGCCCAACCACAGGTACACCCCGCGCTTGGTTACACTCTTATTCCTGGCAGACACTCCTCCTCTAAGAGGATCAGGAGAGTTTGCACAGCACGCACAAAAGCTGAACACTCCTTTTCCGTGAGCCATCCAGCTCACCCTGATGTCAAGAATCTCACTTCTCCCACAAAAATGCACAGCAGGAAAAAGACTCCTTGCTGGTGGCTGGGACCTGCACGCCTGCCACTCTCAAACAGGGCTGGAAAGGTTTAATTCAGGGTGAATTCTGCAAGACCTACAACAGCCACAGTTCACAGGCTGATGTATTAATTTAACTTAAACTGTCATCAGTAACAGACTGGGCTGTGGTTGGTAGAGCTGAGGAACACACACATTCCATTATGGACATCCAGAATGGAGATGTGGGCGGGGGACAAGCAGGGGCAGCAACTGGTGCAACCAGTGCAGTTACACCTGCAAAAAGAAAAGCCTCAGTCTTTTCATGTAGCAAAGCATCTCCCTGTCTTTCATCCACATTATCTGCAGGAACAAAACATGATTTCTGCTTTGTAAAAATCTTCTCTCTCATAGTCCTTGAAAACCTGCTTATACAAAAGCAGATCTTTGTCTCATAGCAAGTATCAGAAAATTACCCGCTACCACCCCAAACGTCAGGCAAACAGCAGAACCCTGGAGCTAACACATGCAGAGCAATGTTCCTGGGGAAGTATTTCTTGAATGGTATTTACCATCCGGCAGCATAAATCTCGCAGGGGAATAAGGATGTGTGAAAATGCTGGGCTGTTCTTTCCCCTCCCCTCCCCGTGAAAGCTTGTTTGGGTTGGGTCAGCACCCCGCAGGAAGGGGCAGCAGATAACCACCACCACACAGCATACCATGATGAGTCTCTGGGCCAGCCGGGTCCTGGCGAAGAAGTAAATCACCCGCAGCCTCTTTGGCAGGCGCAGGTTCCTGAAAGACGAGGGCTGCAGGGTGATGGTGTGGGGGGTGGCAGGTCGCATAGCTGGCTGCCGTTCGTAGCGCTGAGAGCGGCTGACAGGCTTCGCTGGGGGCATGCAGGCTTCTGCTGGCAACCGTTTGTTCAGATCAGCGAGCTGCCAAGAGAAAAGCAAACATGAGACAGCCATGGTGATGAGGTCCCTCGAGGGAAAAGTGTGCAGAGACAGCTACCTTTGATACATGCCCACATCTGAGTTCCCACCTTCACCCTCAAGTCAATCTGTCCCACGTTCTCTCCAGCACACACTCTTTTTTTTTTTTTTTTCCCAGCCACGGTCATCTGTTTGTGACCGTGTCTCCTTCCAGCCCATTTACTCCAAATATACATGTTTATATACCTGAGGGTGACTTGCTCCCTCAGGTGTCCCATCCCCAACCCCTGTGTGTAACCAAGCAAGTACTGCCCTGGTACTTTTAAAGTTCCATCTTTTCTGTTTAGAGAGTGAAAATCACAGGCTGTGCTTCCTTTAATCCTTTCACAACAGCAGAGAAGGAAAACCCAAGGCAAAACGCTGTGTTCTTGGCCCGCCCTTACCTCCATACGGCGAATGTCAATGGACAGTACAGTCGTGAAGAAAAACATCTGCAGGAAGAAGTCAGACACCAGGCCGACCACAGCGAAGAGGCAGAACTCCTGCAGACAGGACACACTGATTAGCTACGGCAGCTGCGAGACAACAAGAAATATTTCAACTTCAGAAAAAGGGAAACTCCACAAACTCTTGCCCAAGGTGAGGGCCTGAGACTATTTGACTGACAAATCCTATTATCGATATTTTGTAATAGTTGAGAGTTTAGGGCTAGAAAAGTCTGTGTGAGAACTCCAAAGTCTTATTTATTCAGATTTGTATTCTTTGTTCTTCTTAGCCATAAAACATCAAAGCACCATAGGAAAAGCCGTCAGAGGATGTTTTCCCAGATCACAAAGCCCTGGCAGGACTGCAGCCAGAGGTTTCAGCCCATGCATTCAAACCACAAGGCCAAACAGCCTCCAACGGCAACAGTTTCCTGCACTTTACCAATAAACCTCAGCTCTGATTTAAAATTCCTCCAGGAACACAGGTTGCTCAAGAACTGGATCAATCACTCTCCAACCAAAGACAGGCCACTGAAGTCACCATACATCTGTGCATTTGTCTGTAGCCATTCTCCAGAGCCCCAGCTAAACCATTTCTGCTTAAATCACATTTTCGGCTAATGTACGTTTGATGGGAAAATTTCCTTCCTATGCCCCTAGATAAAAAGTCCCCTACCCCCTCTCAGAGGTCTCTAATCACCAAATGCACGGGAACCACTTGCAAGAACCATCCTGTAATGCTCCACTTTCCCCAGCAGGTGCCACTGCAGAAATAAGGATGAAAAGATTCTGCCCAGCAGCAGAAACGCAGTCAACTCCCAGATTATCCCTATAAAACAAATGCACACTCCTACCCTAATCCCCATTAGGGCCAAGTGCCATCCCCTCTCCCCCACGACATTCAAAACTTCACAGCAACACAGAATTAAAGTAATTTTGAGACATGTCTTGTTTCCCTTGAAGGTACAAATTTCTGTCAGGACCTGTCAGGACCCAGAAAGGATCTAGTAAACGTGGAGAGATCAAGAAAGCTGAACGTCAGCAAGAGTAAAAACCTTATGCAAAATAACAGATTAAAGACTCTGTCCCTCACTTGTGGAACAGAGCTGGCAAGCACCCAGTGCCATTCACTGCCTGCCTGCTAGCGTGGTGGTGTGCTCACTACCTGCACACCAAGCCAGGACACATCCACCTACGGAGAAGGAGAGAGACTGTAGAGATTCATTTCTTTTGTCCCCCTCCTTCTGTCTGCCCCAGTTTCTTGCATAAGGCTGGAAGCCAATATCAGCACTGTGAAGTGAAAAAGAGATAGCATGAAAAGCTATCCAAAACCTCGAAACAAACCTTGAAGTCTCCACATCCTGTCCGATCTGTTCTTGAAACAATCAACCACTTGTTATTTAAAAATCAGTGTGACATGAAGCGAGATAACCCACTAGTTCAGCTGCCCTCCCCAGACTTCCCAGAGAGAGCAGCACAGGAAGCACGTTCTGATCAGGTTCTCCTTAGCCCCTTCCCCAACATCTGACAGGAGGTTTGGGGAGCAGGATAAAAACCCAACACAGGTTCCTCTCTCAAGGAGAAAACCAGAAGGAAAGCAATTTCACCCAGACCTTGGCAAACACAGGCTCTACAAACGGTGGGCTCTGCATAGAGAGGTATTAATTCTGTTAATACCTCCACTTAGGATTAGAGACACCTGAAGCTGCTAGTTCTGGAAATCTAAAAATCTTCTTATACTTGGATAGTGCACACCGTATGGCAAAACCCAAAGCGATTTCCCCGGGTGCAGGATCAGGCTATTGGTGTGTGAACTTCAGTGCAAGGTAGTGGATAAGAGACAAAAAACAGAGGACGAGCACTTGGCATGTACCCTGCAGCATCCCAGGACCATCACCAGTGACGCTGTGCCAAGAGAACAGGGGTCTCTACCCACCTGCAATGCAGGGCAAGAGGATTTCATTGCCGCTCACAATCATTTAAAATGGATGTGCAATTCTCCATCTGAAGCCAAACTCTATTTTAGGACAAGGAGAGCTGCAGAAAATTCCTTTCTGCTAAATGAGTTGCACTGCCAAGGAGTAAGTGAGCAAAAAAAAAAAAGGGACACGACCCATTACAGCTCTTGGGGCAGGTGAGAGCCTTCTGGAGAGGAATGCCCCCCTCTTCTGTTATTCCCTAAACCAGACAGCACCCAAACGACCCCAGCACTGCACTGCTCCCTCCACCAGCCGAGAGCAAAGGTCCCTGCCAGATTTACACAGCCTGGCTCTCTTTCTGCCAGATTCCTTGGACTCTGCAATCTGAGGACAGTACGTTATCTGTACAGTGTCCTTCACTCTCAGGAACAAAGATAAAGGGCAGATGCCAGCCTGCAGCAGAGCAGCCGTCAGTCTTTAACAGACAGCACCCCCGCAAGATGCTTCCTCAGGAGAAAGGGAGCATCCAAGGAAAGACAGAGAGCAGAGAGGATGTCACCACACGTGTCAAAATGTTGTAATAACCAGGAGTGCTTTAGCAGAGATGATGGTGTCCCTTTTCCCCCTGGCTCTACTGACACAGTTCTATGGCTCTGCCCTGTCCCTTTTAGCACAACCTTTACCTCCTGTAATTGACACACCCTGCAAGCTCCTCTGTAGCAAAGTGCAACAAGAAAGCAAACCATCCCAGTGGTGTCCAGATGACAGGGCTGCTGGCATGATGGTCACCTCCCAGATTTCACTGAGGTCAAGCAGTGCAGCAATGAATATAGCTAATATACCATATGAATGAGCCCAATTTAGACCCTAAGAATGGATCATGCCTGTGTTTGAGCTGAGCACATCTCTGCAATCAACTTCAAATTAAAAAAAAAAAAAAAAAAAAAGGTGGTTGGCTTAGCCTAGGGAATTCTACTGTAGGTCCTCTCTTGCTGTCCTCTTGGATACTCCAAGAGCAGCTCAGGAAATGCAAAGTTCAGCCTGCAAAGCTCCAGCCCAACCTGAATGTTTAATCTTCTTAGATTATAATACACTTTAATCTGCAGTCTCTACTGGTGAGTCCCTGATGTTAAAGCAAGGATATACACAACCTCTTCACACAGGTCATGTATGACTGGCAAGGGCCTGGAGTAGCCTCACGTAGATGCTGGGGTGCTCCTGCCATTGCTTGCTGACTGCACCCGCTAGAAATTCCCAGAGACAACGAGCTGCCACCTCCCTGAAATGTGGCTGCTATGGAATCGGTGATGAGAATTTACCTAGGCCATACTTCTGTTCATGTAGCTCACCAGTAACAAGCCCTACTTGGTCAAGGATCAGAAATCAAATGGTGTCAGATTCCTGATACAATTCAGCAAGGAGAGTCCTGCAAAGGTGCAGCAGAGAAAGTAACACACTGCCAGGCAGAGAAGACCTTGGTGCTATTTTCAGTGCAATGCAGACCCAACGACACGACCCCTGACAAATCATTCTACCTTGAGCTTTCAGTTTACCCACTCATGGAACAGTGACAACTGTGGTTGTAAAAACCTGCAGATTTGTCAATCTGGTGACAGAGCCCCAAACAGACGGTTCACTTGAACTCTGAAAGCAAATATTCTGTGGTAGGGTTTTGGTTTTTCCTTCCGTACGTCTATAAGCTCACAAAAAGGCACTTCAAGGTTGGAATAAAGACATCCCCACAGCGAAGACAGTGGGCAGTGTTAAATTCTGTGACAGGAAGCTTGTTTTCACAAACACAAGGAGCATGGATGGAGTCAGGAGGGAAATGAGCCCCTGCCCTGGCTCCTCCTGAGGCTGCCACAGCAAAGGGAGCAGCCCCGTGGGGTGTGACAGGCATCACCATGGATCAGTGAGAGGCTCTCCAAACCCACGTGTCCTGCAGGACCCCCTGTGTCCATGGTGTCAGCAGCTATAACGAGGGTCTAAGCACCAGCAACTGGAACAGAGCCCATGGGGCACAGGAGCACATGTGTTTGGGTCACCAGCCACCAGAGCATGTCAGAGTGTCCCTGTCAGTGTGTGATCACTAGTGACTACTGAGCCGGGCAGCTGGTGAGCAGGGTGATGGCTTGGGACCCAGGTTTGTGGGTGTCCCTGAGCCAGAGAGCTGGATGAGCTGGGTACCAGATGGACCAGGGGCTCCAGGCCAACTGCCAGAGGGACTGGGAGGTGACTGAGACCCCCACGTGTGGAGGGGGGAGTGTGTGTGTGTGTGGGGGGGTGTGTAAAGGCACCTGGGGAGAGCAAGGATCTAAGGCCAACTACGGGATGAACTGAATCACAGAATCATGGGATCAGACTGGTTTGGGTTGGGAGGGACCTTAAGGATCACCCAATTCCAACCCCCCTGCCCCGGGCAGGGACACCTTCCACTAGCCCAGGTTGCCCAAAGCCCCGTCCAACCTGGCCTTGAACCCTTCCAGGGAGGGGGCAGCCACAGCTGCTCTAGGCAACTTGTGCCAGGGCTTCACCACCCTCACAGCAGATAATTTTTTCCTTAGCCTCCTTTCCTTTTTCCTCAGCCTGTCCTCACAGGGGGGTGCTCCAGCCCCCCCCAGCATCCTTGTGGCCTCCTCTGGCCCCGCTCGAGCAGGTCCGTGTCCTTCTGCTGTTGGTGCCCCACCACCCTCACAGGGAACAATTTCTTCCTTACATCTAATCTAAATCTCCCCTCTTGCAGTTTAAAACTGTTACCCCTTGTCCTACCCCTACACCCCTGATCAAGAGTCCCTCCCCCCTTTCTTGCAGCCCCTTTCAGCCCTGGGAGGCCGCTCTAAGGTCTCCCCGGAGCCTTCTCTTCTCCAGCTGAACCCCCAACTCTCTCAGCCTGTCCTCACAGGGGGGTGCTCCAGCCCCCCCAGCATCTTTGTGGCCTCCTCTGGCCCCACTCTGGGCACCCAGGCGCAGCTGCTGGCCCGAAGGCTAGCTCCTGGAAAGATCCATATTGTGCAGACGTGCACATTTCTCACTAACAGACTCTTAATCCCATCATCCAGAAAGGGGAGCGGAACACTGCATGCTGCATTCCTGCAGTGCCTACGAGCCTCTGTCCTGCAAACTCCAACCGATCAGCCACGCTCACCTGGATGGCTGGGACAAGGGTGAAATACCCGATCAAGATGATCCCAAGTTCTGTTGCCATGTTCTTCATAATCGACCAGCTCTCATTGCTCAAGCCTGGAGAAAGAACATGCGAAGAAAGGTAAAAGGAGACTGTTCACTAGTGGACAGATGTGAGCATAGCAAAAAGGAACTGAATTTTTCTTCTTTAAGATTGTCTACAGGCAAAAAAGGCACTTTCAGACTAAAATTCATCTGACCTATTCTGAATATCAAAGTCAAAGAATTGGACTGTAGACTCCCAATGTCTTTATTAGCAGAATTATCATTAACTACAAAGGGAGCTCAGGACGACTCTCTCAGCTCACAAAACTGTCCTGATTTAAGCAGCTGTAGGGTGCTGCACAGGGCAATACAGGGATCCACAAGTGTGAAGCACCACTGAGTTTTTGAGTCCTGTTTTCGATCTACGATACAAACCACTTGTATTTTTAAAAGTAGGTAGATTTTCCAGACATCACTCTAGAATCTCTCTTCCCTGATGTTTAGAAACATCTTTTAAGTTTGCAAACTCCATTTACCCATGGTTTGGGCATACTCAAATCCTTATGCAGATACAGAGTGTATCGAAATAAAGATGATCATTTTGTCACAGACTCAGCAGAACTTCATAGGACCTGTGGACTGCACTTAACAATATCCATGATGTGACAGGTCAAGGTGCTAACTATCTATACCAGGAGATAAAGCTCTCCCTTACTAACACTTTTTAAAACTTGTTTAGCTTCAGTCAACAATCTTAAAAAGCAGTGCTTAGTGTTACAGGCTTATATTAGTTCTTGGGATCAACAAAAACATTACAAAAAGGCTAACTGAATACAATTCACATTCAACACACACGGTCCTTGTTTCCTTCAAAGATCAGAAGTAAGATCATTCCCATCACCCAGTCTTTGGGTTCCCCTAATTTTCTCTCTCTGAACAGTTTTCCAGAGAGGCTGCATACCTTGGGCAATGCGTAGCTTCACTTCCAGGTCAACAGGCGTAGAGACAACTGACTTGGTGAGAACCAACACGTTCTCTAGGCCAATCACTACAACCAAGTATGGAAATATCTCTCTAGAGGAAAGAAAACCAGAACTGAGAATGAGACCCTTGGTGGAAAAGAAGGGAAGGAAGTTAAGCAGCAAACATACATCCTAGAGTCAAGGTGAGGAAATGCTACCCAATGCTCTTAGCCAAATCCCTTCTCATACAATATTACTTTGTGATGAGGTAAGGGCTCTATATTTCATCTGCTTTGGACAGATATTAACATTTTTGCAAAGCTGCATAATTTTCTGGAAAGTAGCCACTGTAGACTGCCACTACATTAGTCTTAATGCTTCCTATGGTTGGGACAGTGTCCTTCAGAGAGTCTCTCCAGCATTTAGTACAAAGAGGTGCAAATCAAAAACATGGACTTTGAACACCACTGCAATAGACTCAGTAATTAGTCAGCAAGGCAGCATTACAAGAGGGTAGGGAGCATGTCCCACCACCAGCAGTGAAAAACCCTGATTAATCACAGCTAAGCATTACATTAAAGAAAACTTTCAAAGGAAAACTCTCAAGTGAAAACCACAGGCAGTGCCTGGCTCAGACACCCAGTGGGCAAAAGCTGCCAGACCTTGTGGCTGCTGTAAGCAGTCTCGGGCAGGGAAGGGGACACACGAAGGGACTTCTCTGCTGGGAGAAGACCAATTAACATGCATGCAGCTCTGTTCTCCAGCACACCAGGTAGGTCAGAAGACTGAGAACTGAGAAATGTACTTTGTACAGAAAAATACTAAATCCAGCCAGGGACAGTTTCTACCCAAAAGTCATGAAAACACACTGAAATGGGCTTCTCCTTCAGAATATATGCACACAGAAAAGTAACTACCCACAGTCCACACCATGACTTCATTCAGCTCCTCTTTCCATCCCTACATTTTTTTCTCTATGAACTATTTGTGGCCCAGATCACATAGAAAGAGCTGTTCAGTGCCAGAACACGGCAGATAGCAAATCTCTTCATCTCCCTCCAGCTAAACTTAAGCAAATATACTGAAGTTTTTCATTGTGAAGGGTAATGGATTTGTGCCGTGCTGGTACGTGCGGATCCAACAAGGAGAATGTGTGTGTGCACACACACACACTTCCCTTGGCACATCATTAACAGCCAAGACAGGTAAACAACAGGGTTTCAGAAGAAGACCTCCTGCTTTCTGTCAGTACCTGCCACAACCCCAGGGATCCCCTTCCCAATGCTGGTTTCAATAGCCTACAGCCATCTGACATGGGCTTCAATTGCATTTGCACACATTTGCTAGCAGACTGTGCCTCACAACCTCAGCTGAGGAAAAATATGTCTTGAATCACTGCTAACTCAGCAGCTTCCAATGGATTCCTTGAACGAACGGCAAGCGGAAACAGCAAGAGCTCCACTGAAAGCAAGGCTACAAAAAAGCCAAAAAAACACCCTCCACACACCCTTCTCCAGGTATCTTAATCAAATTTTGGCTCTAGCAATTGTGCAACGTATTTGTTGCTTCACCTCCTGTCTAAAAGCTGTGCAGGCAGTGAATTTCCATAGCGAGTGAAAAAAACCCCAAATATATATAAGCCTCTCGTGGGAAACTTCCTCTTAATGTCAAAGAATCCAAAATCTGGCAAGTACAACACGGTCCTGCCTTTTAGACTGGCTCTGAGGAAGGATTTCTGTGCAGAAGGGGCTGTTGGGCGTTGGAATGGGCTGCCCAGGGCAGGGGGGGGAGTCCCCATCCCTGGAGGGGTTGAAGAGTCGGGCTGACCCAGCGCTGAGGGATCTGGTGGAGTTGGGAACCGGCAGGGGGAGGTTCATGGTTGGGCTGGAGGAGCTTCAAGGGCTTTTCCAACCCAGAGGATTCTGGGATTATCTAAAGCAGGTTCATAACCTGTGTCACTCCTCCTAAAATATGAGACAGATGCAAGAAAAGCTGTAATCCTCAGGGACAGAAATATCTAAATAAAGAGAATGCAATGAACATGAGGGACAGTTCTGGTGCCCAGCACAACAGAGCACTATCCTGCAGAGCATGCTATCTGCAGAGGCATGCTCTTGCAGAGTCATGTCTGTATGCACAGTCCTGCAAGACAGGCAGGGGGTCTAGTGCCATCTCCAGAGAAGCTGCAGTATGCCTTCAGAAGGCAGTGCAAATACGGAAAAGAAAACTCATAATTCTCTCATCAACTATGTCCTACTTAAACCATAGCTTCTACTGCAGAAGATAATTAACTAATAAAGCCAGGTTATGAGTATCAATAGTCCTTGATGAGTCAGCAGTTTCCTTGTTAAATGACCAGCAGTTTCAAAGCAACAAGGTATTAGCTTTTCTCAAAGAGTAATGTGACTGTGCAGGACAAACACAAGCTGCTCATGCCCTGTAACTCCAAAACCTAAGTTCATTTGTCCCCACTCAGGGTGAGGCAGATGGCAAAATACCCTTGTTACATTTTCTGACAGTGCCAAGCACTCAGAAAGAGCTTACAAGAGGAAGAGGAAGGGAAGATGCCGTATCATGTCCATCTACTGAAACATTTACACTTCACCTACCACTTTGATGACAGAAGGTGCTGCATCACAGCATGATCCAGCACCCCAGAGTCCACAAAAACACCACTGTTAACTCAAAGAAAACAGATCCTCTCTGACTCCATATATACTTGTGAGCAGAGACAACCTCTGGCTTATCTAAAATGTTTGAAAGATTTAAGAATCTATTATCACATCAGCCTCTCCTATCTAAAATGCAAATGTTCACATTTGAGCTAGTTTAGGCCTTTTTTTTTTATAGGCAACAAGAAGCAGCAGTTAATCATTTCAGACTGTGATTCCTCTAACCTCGCTGAGATGCCAACTTGTGGGTTGGTGGCTTGTGGCCTGGACTCATCTAGAGACTCTCCCAGTCCACCAGCACACTGGAATCCCAGTGAACTCCAGGTGTTCTCCCCACCCTCACTGTTTATTATTTCTTAAATCCTGCACAGATCATGTCAGTTATTTCCATTTAGTTTTCTCTTCTGGAAAACAAGATTGATGCCTACCTCACCTATAATCGTTTTACTTCATTATAAAAGTTTATTGATAATTATTAAGGTCCAGTTTATATATAATATCTGTAACAAGCAAACACTGATCTCTAAGCAACAAGCTTTATTTTAATGCCTGACAAAAACCAGTGAGGGAAAAAGGCTTATCATAAATACAGGTACCATTAAAAACAAACAGACCCACACCTGGAAGGCTCCGCTATAAAAACAGATAAAAAAGCCAGAGCAAAGTTTAAACAGACTCCACACCTTAAGCTGGCCAAATCCTAGCATGTTGCCACTGGTATATGACACACCAAGAACACACTGTCCCCAGACAGACTAGAGGGAAAGTGCTCTGGCAGACACTGGGGAAACAGGAAAAGGTCACTCACAAAAGTAAAAAAAAAACCTCTCAGTGTCATGAGACCCCATCACCACAGAATCCAAGGGTCTTCCATCTAATTAGACATAATTTATAAAGTACTGCAAGAATTAAGTTTCAACCCTGAAGGAAACTGCCCATGCAATCCTTTTAAAGCAAGAAATTTTGCTGGAGAGCTATTTTAAAAATAAGGACTAAATTAACTCTTTCTATCCTGTAGGAGGAATAGCTAGATTAGCTTAGACCTTTTGTGTGACGACAGTAAGGCTTATAGGATACGAAGACCTTGGTCACTGCATGAACCAAAACTATTCCCTTGGATTCCTCCCATATATCTGCATTCAGATATCGCCTTTTTTCTTGCACTACAATGATGAACTCCCAGTGAATACTATCTGATCTATTTGTACAGCTCACGGAATAATTTGTTCTTGATCCATAATTAAGGTTCTGAGGCACCACAGCAGTAAAACCAGAAACAACAAGTATTTCATCTTCTGAAGTCAATTATTCATAGCTCTTTTAGGCTCCTGGGAGAGGAATTCCTCCAACTAGGTCTGGCTCCTAGTAAACTATCATCAGCATTGAGGAGTCTCCCTCATGGCTCAGACTTTTCCTTGCTCCTGCAGTGTATAGCTTCGAGGAGCAGATGGGAAGAAAAATTATGGCTGTTTCCTTAACTACTTGGGAAAGGGATTGGAAAAATCAATAGAAATATTCTGAACTGATCTTTAATTAATGAGAAATGAACAGTGTGCAGAATGCAGGTAGGTGGAGGTGCCAGTTAGAGCTTTCTCAGGGATTTCCAGCTTGACACAACATCAACAGTCCCAAATATCAACTCTGACATGCACAGGAACCCCAGTTAAAACAAGAGCCAACAAGTATCAGTGGTGGGCACAGTCACCCAGGTAGTCTCCCAGGCACAAGTATCACAGGCCAGTTCTGCCACCTTGAAAGATTTTTCCAAGTAAAATGTAATGAGCCTCTGTCAGCCAGAGAAAAGGTAACAAGTCACTGCAGGAGGGAGGTATGTGAGAGCCTACTTAGCTGCCAAGAAATCAAGTTATGAGTAAGATGTCCCAGCAATTCCTTCTGCTTTAGGCAGAAAGAGCCAACTGTCAAGCAATAAGACATCTCCAGGAGAACTGGGACCCAGGCAGGTCTAGTTGTTGGTCAGCAGAGAAACACATGGCCCTGCAGCCCAGGAGAGCATCTGATGATAATTTTGCACAGCAGCGTGTAAAAGAATATCATATAAACTTATTTCAAAAACACCAGATCTTAAAGATTAAGCATTTAACAGCTGTTTTCAAATTATTTCACCTCCATCACCCCTTCTTTGGGAAGAGGTTCAGTGCTGGAAACATACCCTCCATTAAGAGTAGGTGTCAAACCAAACAGTGTGCACAGCCCAACAGACATGAGCAGAGAGCTGAGCACCGTCACGACCGCTGCCAGCGCCAGACCCCACTTTGATTTCACCATGTCAATCTTCCCTGAAAAACACAATGCAAAATCTGTTAACAAGCAGAAGAAAATGACATTATTAATACAAAATCAAGAAGGGACCCTCATCGTGACGGATTTCAGCAGGTAGCTTAATGCCCTGAGGTCCAGAAGTGATGGTAGTTCAGTCTCAATGTCTGAAATGCAGCTCCCAGTCCCTCCCAGTACATAAGAGGTACTGTCAAAGGGGTGGGACAGAGGATAACACCATGGCTTGTTGCTCAAACTAGTTGAGGCGTGAAAAAAGGAACTTAGATGTGACTAGTAAGGTCTAAACCCACCATCTCAGAACATGCATTTGATCTGTCTGACAACGGATTGGTCTCTCTAAACTGGAAAAAATCTCATTACTATGGCATTTAAAGCTGCCTAAGGTAGAAAACATCTCAGAAGATATCACAAGGAATAACACCATGCTGGCTAAGAGGGACAAATTAGCAGAAATCGGATAAATGGGACTACTAATTCTCTACACCACAGTTCAGGGTGAAATTTCAGCACCACCTTTTGTGCTGAAACAGGAGGGAACTGCAGTGCTACAGATAGGAGTCTCTCTTATCTGTAGCCAGGGAAAGGGCACTGCACCACTGATCCCTTTAATATTCAGCTGGCAGGTGTACAGGTGGCTTATTAACTTGCCCTCCCCTCAAGGCTCTCCACCCCACAAACCTACGTGTAGAGAAGTAGATGTAAGCGAAGAGTATGATGTAGGTGGTGACGAGGGGTATCAGCTCAGCAATGCCAATCTCTTCCTTGAAGTGGACATGAACGATGTTCTCCTCCCGCAGCGTGCAGTTGGGGCTGGGATGGAGCAGCTTAAGGCGAGAGCGGAGGCTGCTGAGGAACCTGAGGTGGAAAGCAAGGAGGAGGATGTCATCTACACTGTCCCCAGCACACAAATCCAAGGAGGAGCGCAGTGAGTATAGATCAAGCAGGAAGAAGCTCCATAGATTCACACAGACTTACAAAGCACAGTTCTCTCTAGGTCTGACTCCTAAGTCTGTTCCTCTGTGGCTCAAACTACATTCATCACATCTGTACTGTGGCAATCTCACAGACCTTGATTTCTATGAAGATTCACAGACAGCTCTGAAGACTCAGCAAAACTATTTACAGCAGGGGCTCATCATCCAAAATCTTGGCCCAGGGGAAACACCACATGCTGCTGTCTGAAACATCCCCTGAATTTTACCCAAGCACGGCTGATGAAAGGTGCTACGTGACACACCTTGAAGCTGAAGGGTTCTTGCATGGGCGGCAGCCGAGCAAGTTCAGCTACTGTGCTGCCAATTCTGTCCCAGGCATTCCTGGGGGAATTCTGCGCAGCACTGAGCAGAGTGTTTAGTCCTCAGATCCACTCAGTCCAAGCCAGCTTTGCCAACAGTGCTGAAGGGGTTTCACAGTTGGTATCAGCTGAATTAGTGCTTACTGGAAAGCAAAGCACTCTGTGTACCAAGAACTGGGTCAAAACAGACCTACTGGGCCTTGGCTGCAACCACGACAGCTCTGTGTGCAGATGAAGCCATCATCAGAGGAACTCCCACTGGCAGCTTTAAGTACTATATATACACTTTTTGAAGAGAAACTGAGAACTGATAGTATTTTATTTCCTTAAAACACAGCAAGTTTTCTCCCCAAAACAGCACCCTGTTTTTCTACAGCACATTCAGAAGATCCTAAAATAGTCCAAAACACAAGAAAATGGAGAGCAAAGAAAAAAATAACAGCAGTCAGAGTAGAAGAAACAAACAGCAAGCTTGCCAAGAGTTGAACAAGGGATCCCTAACACAGAAATAGTACAGCTAAAGCTCCTTTACCTGGAATCATATCGCTGGAGACCCAGCGTGACAGTATATGATACCACTCGCTTCCTATTATAGAGGTTCACCCCGCTGTACTTCCCAGGGAGTCCAAACAACAGATCTGCAAAAACGCAGGACGAAAGAAACATCAGGATAACAACAAAATAAATTAAAAAAAAGATGCACTACATGAGGTGTTCCTTATAAGAATGCTGAATGAGAACTACTCTTCATACAGGAAGCACTTTCTCGGTGCTCTGGTGAGATAAAGAAATACCTGATGCAGGGCAGTAAAGATGGAGCAGCTCTTCTCAGTGGTGCCCAGTGACAGGACAAGAGGCGACTGGCACAAATTAAAATATGGGAAATGAATCCATTTAAACACAAGAAAAACCCTCCTTCCTGTGGGAAGCTGTCTGTCCTCATCATCCTCTTCCTGAGCAGGCAGTCTGTAGCTGACAAGGTCTGCCCCCTAACCCTGACCCGTAAGCTCTCAACTAGCTCATCACTCGTTCCTAAATAAAGCTCCAAGCATTCACTCTGCTCGCTCACACAAAGGACAGCTCCCCCTCACCCCAGCCTGTCCTTCAGAAGAGCCTGTGTTTACCCCCAGCAGCACCCCAGGACATATGAGCTGCATGAGGTTGTAGCCCTCCAAACTGCACACACCTCTAATTCCTCCCATTTGCTCCCCATGCTCTGTGTATTAGGGTACAGGCATGTCAAGTGGGCACCCAGTTTGTCCTTCAACACAGGAGATGGGCATTATCTTTAAGGATGCAGTCAAAAAAATCCTTGGGACACTTGCTTCTGTGCATGTCGGTGTGTGATTTGCACGGTTCCAGGAAAACTTTGCATTGCAAAGGACTATTTAATGTTCCTTCTGTTAATCTTCCGTGCTAAAATGCAAGACTTTACGCATCATGATGAACACAGCCACCGTTCTCAGGAATTCCCAGGATAGCGTGGACCTCTCTCTCATTTGTGAATGAGCGCTCAAAGAGAGGCTCCACGTGCTCCAAACCACAGCGTGCACACACTCTGGGTGCTCAAAAAATAACCTTTAAAACAAACTTACTTTAGGGTTACAAAACCTCTTTTCAGACATGTCGTATTATAGGCTTCCTGACATCTATAACGTTCCATTAAAACCAGAGGAACAGCATTTTCTCTGGCCTTATGGAGCCACCAAACAGTATGATCCCAGGCATGGTCAGACTTATTTTAATTAAGAGAGAAAAATACTTTTATGATATCCAGCATCAACCCGGGGCATATGCAAGCAGCCTTCAGTGAATGCACAAGAGGAAGCAGGATGAATGTTCATTTATCTATGACAATGAAACAGTCTTTGAGTGTGACAGACAGTAGTGTGAGGGAGAAAGATAAGCTAGAGCGTATGGAGAGTAAAAGGAACAAAAAAGCCTTAGACAAGTTACCTGCTATTTTTACACCTACAGAAAGGAGTCTGACTGAGTGGCTGACTTTCCATAAATACAGAACTGAGTTCAAATACGAACGCAAAATGAGAGATGACATATATTTGGCAGCTTCGTTTCAGATGCTGTGAGTAACAAAATGCCACCCAATTCAGTAGTATTGTCAATCTAGATGTTGGGAGATACTGAGGACAAATTAGAGATGCAAAGCTGTAGGCATTTCTCAGAACTTCTCCAGCATTTCAGCATTTTACCTTTGAGAGTAGCTGATGTCTGTAATGTCTTTGGTTCATGCTGGTGGATGGTTTTGATGATATCTGGGTCAGCGTTAAATCGCTCCCGGTCGTTCTGCCAGAAGTTCCCTGGAGACAGTAACAGACAGCCGTGTTCCGGGAGCAGATTCCGCAGCTTCTTGAGGCCAGGCAGAAGATCTGTTACCTGAAGGCAAACTTCCTCCAAGCTTTTGACACCAGAACTGAAACGCAAACAAAGGTTAGACGCTGCTGTCTGTGTTGTAACTCTCACAAACAACAGGCAGAGCTGCTGGGATGAATACCCCAAGGACCTGCATCACCACCTCACTGTTCTTGTTCTTCATAATTAAGGATCAAGAACCTCAGGCCACAGACCAGGATCTCACTGTAACATGTGTAGAGGCTCCAGAACCCCATTATCATTTCTCTGTGTACTGTCTGTCCACACAGCTTTCACTCTTCACCCGTCCTAGGTGCCACAGCTTTCAGTTCCACATTTAAGATGCCTCCAATCTACAGACAAACTGCCTCCCTGGAATTCTTCTTTAAAGACCTTAAACTTCTCTGCATACTTCTTTCCACACATGCAGTGGGACATTTTACAGGAATCTTTATTAGCCTTCCTGAAGTGGACTATTTAAAGTGTACAGAGTGCTCAAAAAATGTACAAAGGACTCAATATCTGCAACTGTGCAAAATGTTTCCAGAATTCCTCTGCATTGTATGGAAAAGAAAATGCCTTACAGGTTCAGAAATTAATAGAGGTGTAACTGGTATGAAATGGAACTTGTATTTGTCCTCAAACTTCATTTTAACACAATTCCATTATTCTTATCAACCAGTAATTCAAAGCAAGAGTCAACTTGAGCTTAGAACAGGATCTGGCTGTGAAGGTTTAGTGACAAAACCTGTCAGCACACTCTTTGGCTGGACAAGGAAGAGCTGCGGTACAAAAGAGAACGCTTCCTCAGCACACTACAGGCAACTGGTGGGATTTGCACAGGAAGGGTATATTTAACAAAGGCTAAATTATGACACAACAGTTCAGTTTTCTCTGGCTCCAGCCTCACAGATTACAGAGAAGGTGGCTCCAGAAGACAAGTCAGTTAGGGTCCTGTTGTAAAATACCTTCTCTAGAGTTTTTTTTTCTATAATGATCACAAAGAGCAAACATGGAAAGCCACCAATGATGATTTGTGGAAACTTCCTTCACTGAATGGCAAGATGCCTAGAAAAGTCACAGCTAGCAAAAGAAAATACTAGAAAATATGCTCAAAAATACTGTGTTTATTGGAACAAAAGCTTTCTGAAAGATAATTTAAAGGAACTGATGCAGTGGTGCCTCTGATAATAGCTCCAGAAAGAATTAAGTTGACTATTGTTTTGTATTTCAGCTTTAGCAAACTCTGAAACCCAACAGTGATAACTGCTGATAAGGCATTCTTATTTGTGAAGCAAATGAACACAGCTGATGTCCCTACCAGTACCAGTGACACCAAAAAACATGAACTGGAGCAAACTACAAATTTCAGGTCGCTTCTGACTTTTTTTTACAGATGATGACTGGCCCAACAGTTTCAGCAAGCTCACAGCTGATGAAAATATAAACACCTTGTGATTCCTATCCAGTTGTCAATAATCTTCAGCTCCTTCTGTACATTATTGCAAAAAGAATGCCTTTTTTCATATTAAGAAAATCAGCTGCATTCAACTTTGATACTGACAAAGGCAACTGACAATAAGGAACTTCATAATGACCTGAGATATTTCAGAATTTATCTCAGAGTTAGATATTTCTAACTGATTTTCTATTTCCTGAAATATCTGAGTCCATCACCAGAACAGAAGCCCTTATCCCAAGGTTTAGGTCTAAGTGCTTAAGTCTTTTTCTTCTGGTGGCCATCTAAGTTTAATTTTGCTTCCATGTTGCACAACTGTTCATCAAGGGCAACACCAAGGGGAGATAATGAGAAGACAACACATGTCCTGGGAGCAAGTTGTCGCTAACTTGTAACTGGCAACTATAAACAAATTACTATCTAAAGTTACACATATGATAAAGGAGATGAACTGAAAACACAGGATGAATGTCAGTGTCAAGGATTTGTGAGCTGGTAGGAAAGAGCTCCATATTTGACAGCATAATGGCATTTCTAAAAAAAATGACCACAGAGAGCAGGCAGCTAGCTTGCACAGAATGGCTTTAAAAAAAAAAAAAAAAAAAAATCACCAAGTAGGAGTAGTAAAGTGGACACTTGCAAAAATGAAGCAATGAAGGATGTGTCAAGGAAGTATGAACAAGCAGTAAATCTTCCCTTACCCATGTGAGTTAGAGGACAAAAACATGAAGACAGCTCCTGGCTGAAAAGCTAGGAGATGATCAAAGACTCTAATCTCCTCATTTTTCACCACACCTGGCCTGTTCTCAGCATCATTGTTCTCAGTGAACACAGACAAGTAGGGAAGCATTTCTGTCTTTTAAAAGTAAACCCAGCCAAGAACTTGACTACAGATGAAATCTTAGAATTTGAAGGAAAACTTAATTTTCTAAAAAAAAAAAAATAAATTGACACAAGTTAATGTGTATCAAATGCAATCTTGGTTTACACAGAGACAGTATGCCAAACTTTTTTTTTTTTGTCTAAAATGCTTGACTTCCTGGATTGGGAAAGCACAGCAGATCTTATCTACTTGGGCCCCAATAAAACTTTTGATGCACAGAAAATGCTTTAATTCACAAGAAAGACACAAAAATTAGCACAAAAACTGTGAGGCAGTAAAAGAAATAGGTTAATAGGAGAACGGTCACAGAGCTGCTGAAAGTGGAACCACCAGTACTGAGGAAAACAAAGTGGAATTTCTCACAGACAGTTCAGAAAACCAGGATTATGATGTATTTTTATTAATAACCTTGGAATGAGATATAAGGACATCTGCCAACGACACAAAATAAAGAAACACTCTTAATAGAGAAAAGGAACAGAATATCTGAAATGGATGATGCAAGGGCTGGAATAAGTTTAATCCCCTTTCTGTTAACAGTACAAAGTGCAACACCAGGCACTTGGGGACTAAAAAGAGTTTCTGCTATAAGGCAGGAGCTCATCAGCTGGCAGTGACAGAGAGGGACACGGAGACGTTAATCAATCACTTCATAATGTGTAAAACTATGTGACTGGCCATGAAAAAGAGACCTGCGATCTCACTATATTTCAGGAGGGGCATTTCTATGGAAAATAACACACCAATGTGACTTCTTTCAGAATACTGTTCTAATCTCCCACATTCAGGAATGATACACTAACAACAGGGCCAAGAGGAGCAACCAGGATGACAAACTGAATACCAGAGTCAGCCAAGAGTTTCATATGTTTAGCTTAACACACAAGGATTTGGGGTAGGGAGTGAGTTCTGCCTGTAAATATCTGGAAGCAGAGGAAAGCTATGTTTGCACAAAGACTGTGCCAGGACAAAACCAAGCAGGTATAAAGTGGATATAGCCAAACTGGAAAGTCAGGAGAAGGTTCCTAACCACGTGAAATTCTAGAAGAGCTTCACAATAGGCACGGTGGGGTCAAATGAACTTGCTTTCATACGAAGCTTGCATGCTTATGAAGGGATTATATGACGCTGAGGTCTGCTGTAACAGGTATAACCTTGGAGGCCCCTTCCACACCTCGCTGCCTAGGACTGACTGAGAGGTTCCTGACAATTGTCAGTGACTAGAGGACAGACAAGTTTCACTAGCACAAAAACTAAACTGCTCTATGTGCAGGATGGTCACTTGTTAGCAGCGATCACTCATTTCCTTTCAGTTTTGAGAATCTTACAAATTCAAAGCTAATCACCAGACTTATATGGCAGCGATTTAGAAGATGGGCGTGTACAACAGTGGGTCAGTCTGCCCTGCTACACAAACTTTAACGAACAGTAATTACCTGTCTCTCAAGGCATGGTTTCTAATCTCCTCCACTAGCTGGAAGACGCGGGAGAGAGGTGAACGAAATACATCAACAGCAAGGAAGTTCTTCTGCCATGGGGAAACAGTAGCTTTCACAAAGATCTGCTGAATGTAGGCCACAGGAGCACCAACGTACTGTGGGGCAAACCAGAGGGAAAATGAAAACACACGCTGAGTGGGAAGCTGCTCAGCAGAATTAGACCACAGCTTGGCAACCTTTCAGGAAGGGGTTTGCCAGACTATATTTTCTTTTCCCAAATTAGAGGTGAAACATGACAGTACTAACCCAGCAAGAACAAAAAGAGTCTGTTTCTCAAAGAGGCAAAATGCCACTGACCATTTTGGCATAGGTCTGTTGCGCTGCTTTGTGAGGCAGAGGCTCCCAGCTCCTGCTGAATTTGGTACTGGAATGAAAGGCAGGAGCAGGGGCTCGGTGCCTCTTCGCAGATGCCTCTCACAACGCTTGCAGTTCCCCCAACCTGTGCTGATTCTGCTGCGTGCCATTTAAATCTTCCTGGTGTCTGTGCCCAGGCTGCTGAGCCTGCTCTGGGGACTGCAGCGCTGACATGCCGTGGCAGTCAGAACTTTTGTGCTCTATTAGCTGAACTAGGCAACAAAGCAGAAAGGAAGATTTAATCAGCCAGCAGCAGCCTAAGTTAACAGCATAGTGCAAAAAGCTCTCAGTGGCACCAGGGAGTGTAGAAGGCAGCAAATTATTTCAATCACAGTGAGAAGAGTAGAGATCTGAAGGCATCAAAAGCATTAAGTCAACAGGTAACTTCTACTTAAGAGAGAGCCTGGAATGAAAAAGAACAATGCAGGTTACAAAGGATGATTTCACAATTGTTTCCTCATTTCCTGGACCAGGTTATCAGCCTTCTTGGAAATCATCAGGGTTCCAGTTTGCTCATACAAATGAAAAGTTAATTCCTAATCCTTAACATAGGGATATAAGTCCCATTTACCTGCATGACATATACCAGCCAATTAAAGAAAAAAACCAAACCCCACCTTTAGATTATATTCAATTCACCAGGTTCTCCAAGCATCCCTACACTGCCTAGACCACACTGTAGCAGCTAGCTCCACAAATAGCATCTTTGGCTGCTTAAATTAAAATTCAAATCGATTGTGACCTTAGGAAAAAAGCCTGTGTCTTGGAGGCGAAGACTGAACTATCTAAACCATCAGAAAAAAAAAAAAAAACAAACAACCTGCTAGATGGAATATTTTTAAAGCCAAAGGAGAGAAAATTGCAAGAGCTGAGGAGCTTCTTCCACCTCCAGGCCAGATAGCCATTCCCATTCTCACAGCTAGTGAACTTCGAAGGATAAGCTGGTTAACAGCCAGAATCCAGATCACTTTGGAGACACTGACAACATCAAAACCAGCATTGCAATGACTGATGGCATCTCTGCAGACAGTTACAGCAGTAAAGCCTGACTAAATCCTGTTCTCACCCTTCAGAGGAGGCCAAGGGCAGGTGTGTGAGGTCATGTCAGCAGGAGGCTTGTCCTGCTGCTTGAGGGAAAATGCATGCCCTCATGGGGCACTAGGAAACTGAGGCCTGTTATGCCAGAACCTATCACTAAACTTATTTAAAACCTAGTAATGCTTTAAAAAGTGTACTACTTATCTTAGACATCCTGGAAAAAAGCGGCTCTTAAACAGCATTTCAAAGCTTTTAACTCTCGCATATGCCTATCATCCATTTTTCTGACAACGTAAGACTAATACAAGACAAATAACAGCCTAAACTTAGCAGTTACACAAAGCAACATGTCCCCAGAAATACATTCCATTGATCACAATGAAGTGTAGGTCACACAGCAGGGATGTTTCACCATCTCATCTCCCCCCAGTGCAGGACTCACCCAGTCGGGACGCTCGCTGAGATCTCCCTGCTGCAGACTCACGTCTGGAGAGGGTGGAGAGTAATCCTTCACAGGGGTGCTGTACTCCACAGGTCCTGTTCCAGGCAGTGGCAGCTTCAGCAGAGGGTAACTATGGTCAAGACATAAGCAAGAAACATTGCGGGTTTTGGTTTTTTTTTTAAACTAGGCTTTTAAGACAGAAATGCTCAAAAAATGAACGGTCATGAAAAATGAGCCTACTCCAGTGAAATCCAACCTCTGCAGGACAGGAGACACAGCTGCAACACAAGAGGGCTTTAGCTCTCATCAAAACTGTTTGATGTGTTTCCCCAACACAGGAGATAATTGGTCTTTCTCCCTTTTGAAAGCGATGACTAAAAGTCCTGGGTGAAAAAGGAGGGAAGTTCCTGCAGGACCTCACCTGAATTACTCTCCATCACCTGGAAGTTAGCAGTGCTAAAACCATGAACTACAGCCACGCCTCAACCATTCTGTAGCCTGCACGAAAACGAGACATTCGTCGTATTCAGATGGCTGCTTTCCTGACCCAAACTCTGTATTCATCACCTAATTTTCCTCATTAAGATTTAAACTATTTCCAATTATTTGTCAGTAACTTCACTGGTCTTCAAAGCGCTTTTAATAGTAGCAATGAGACATCAAACCAGCTATGAAATATTTATTTTCTTGTTCCTTTGCTACTACAATCTTCAGAGAATTGTAGCAGCTATCCCACAACAAAGGCTTCAAACTATTTGAAGTTGAGAAACTGACATTTCAGAGTTCAGAATAGTGAGGTTTTAGCTCCAGAGGTTCTCAAAACTGAATAAAACCAGAATTAAACTGGTGGAGACCTGACTTTCCTGGGATTTTATGACGTCACTTCTTTCTTTTTGTTGTCTGATGTACAACAATCTATTGGGCCTTAAATGGCTGAAATATTTTCCTGTTCATAGCTGAACTTCTCTTGCCAGAAAAAATATAAAGGCCTTGGAATTGTTTTCATGCAATACTCTGCCCACTTCGTTTAGGGATCAGCCTGAACCATCAAAGGCCATAGAGGGGACAAGCAACAGATAAAAACAAGGCTTCAGATTGAACAACAAAAAGCTGAAAAAGAACACTGAAATCAGAAGCAAAGCTTGTCGGATTTGCCATTAATCTGACAAAAATACATCTAATTATTATCATTTCATTGTACAATGGGAAGAAAGAGAAAAAGGAATAATAAAATCATGTCATAATACATCAGAAGTGAAAATGCCCAACAAAAGCCACAATCTGAAGACACAGCACAGCCTCGTTTCTCTCACAAGCAGCAATCAGTTTTAGTCCTTCTAAATGACACGTAGCACCTGCTTGTCACAAATAATCTGCTGAAAACAAAAGCCCGGGGGGAGATACATACAGCAATCACCCCGCATCTGACTGAGGCTGAGAGAGACATAAATTAAAATAGTAAAATCGAGTATGTGATGAACAAAGCAGAATGAGTTGAACAGGTGACTGAGGAAGAATGATTTTTTCGCTAAATGATTTTGATGTTGGTGCCCGAGCGTGGCCAGAAATCTAAGGGAAACACTTTAGATTCATACTACGTGCTTATCCAGAGCTAGATTTCCCTGTGCAATCACCTGTCAGTTTTAAGGACTCAGAACAATAATCTTTTATAGAACTTAATTCATATTAAAATTAGAGGCACTGAGTCTAAGCAGCCAGGGTGTTGCAGGAGTTACAAGGGGACAGGCTGGTTTTGCCTCGCCAGCACCAGTGAAACAGATCAGGCTTGAAAAGGGATCTTGCTGCTTCTGCAGCTGAAGCTTCATCTCCAGGACCAGACTAGTGTGAGCTACACTGAAATGAGAAGTGGCCACTGCTGCACTTGATCAGGAAGCCTCAATATCCAGAAGCTGTGGGAAACGCTGAGAGCAATGCAGCTGATGGTCAGATTCCTACAGTCTGGGGAGAAAACCTGACCACTGCCAGAGGTTACAGCTATGGCACCAAGTAAAGGGGGATGGAAACACTGAGCTCTTCTAGGTGATGGTGGATGGAAAACTGCCTGTGAGCCAGCAATGTGAGCTCACAGCCCAGAAAGCCACCCGTGTGCTGGGCTGCACCCAGAGCAGTGTGGGCAGCAGGGCGAGGGGGGGATTCTCCTCCTCTGCTCCCCTCTCCTGAGACCCCCCTGCAGGGCTGGGTCCAGCTCTGGGGGCACCAACAGCAGAAGGACACAGACCTGGCTCGAGCGGGGCCAGAGGAGGCCACGAAGATGCTGAGGGGGCTGGAGCACACCCTTTGAGGACAGGCTGAGAGAGTTGGGGTGTCCAGCTGGAGAAGAGAAGGCTCCGGGGAGACCTTAGAGCGGCCTCCCAGGGCTGAAAGGGGCTACAGGAAAGGGGGGAGGGACTCTGGATCAGGAGTGTAGGGATAGGATGAGGGGTAATGGTTTTAAACAGAGAGAGGAGATTTAGATTAGATGTAAGGCAGAAATTCTTCCCTGTGAGGGTGGTGAGGCCCTGGCACAGGTTGCCCAGAGCAGCTGTGGCTGCCCCCTCCCTGGAAGGGTTCAAGGCCAGGTTGGACGGGGCTTTGGGCAACCTGGGCTAGTGGAAGGTGTCCCTGCCCGGGGCAGGGGTTTGGAACTGGATGATCTTTAAGGTCCCTTCCAACCCAAACCATTCCAGGATTCTGTGTTTTACTGAGTCTAGAAGAGCTGTGGCAGCTGTGGTATTAGAAGACACAGACGCACACCCATCAGGAACAGGACTTCCCAGCACACCATAAAATCACTGGAACTATTTTTTTATTATAAACCCCATTTTAAGCAACCATCTTCAGAGAAAAGCCCCCACAGGAAATCCACGTTTAAAGGATTTAAATAAAAGGTTAAAACAGACCCTGTTGTCTGTACACACCTATGTTTACCTCCTACAGTCCTTATTGCAACCTGATCTCAGCAGTGTAACTGGCTCATGGTATTGTTTTGCAGCAGAGCTCAGGAACAAGACCTACTATTGGGCCTCTTCTCAAAAGCTCCCTCAACTTGAGCCAACTACAACATAAATATATGCCCCCATAAGGGAAGCAGGGACATATATTTACTTATATCATTTGGTATTTGAGGATTCACATTTATGAAAGGTTTTGAGAATGTGTGATGGAAGAATACACAAAGTATGTATTCTAGATTACACTTAAGTTAGTAAGATGTTAAAACATTAGTTCTTTAATTTATTTAGCCTTATACAGGCATGTGATACCAGCTGATCTTGTCAGCGATACCTGAGATAGACTGACAGCAGAGATAAAAAAAGGACAGAGAGAGAAAGAACCACCTAGTGAAACAGAAATTCATTAGACCTACTACTTCAGACATCAACCTTAGAGAACCTTTTAAGTAAAGAAGTACTTAAAAATAAACCAATCCAGGAGCTGCTGCTGAGTTGTCAGAAGCATCCTGGCTTTCCACAGATGCTAAACGCTGCAAGGACTGCAAGATGTGACAGGCCTAGGGTCCTTTCCATGTGCACTTCTTACCAAAGGCAAGAACTGCTCCAAGTGAGCTACAGGCAAGTGATTTCCAGCCCTCAGGTTTGATTCTTCTCACATTTCTCTTTGTTAAGAGATTTTTTTTGACCATCAAGGAAAGAGGTGAACACCAGTATGAAAAGCCTAGAGAAAGGAGGGAAGAAAAGCAGGATCTAAAACAGATGACAGGAAAGCTCAAAAAGAAGTTTTGCCTTTGAGAAGGGTTCTTTTTAGATGCTCATGTAACAATGCACGCTGACACTCTTCTGCAAATCCAAATTAAAGGAAAAATAGATCATCTATAAGTTAGTATTGCTGAATTCAAGCAAGTGCGCATTTTAGTTACCAAGCATGAGGTAGGTTGAAGCAAAAACGTTCATCCAACTATTTTACATATTTTCAAGACAGCTTAGAGGGCCAAGATGGAGAACTGCCAGGTCAGCCCGAGGCAGCTGGCAACTCAACAGAACTGCAAACCCTACAATTGCATATTCCTCCTTCCCAGAATCAAAGCAGAGATCACCACCACCCCAGAATAGTCTTCAGCTGGTGAATATGAAGGAAAGCAGAGAGATGCCAGGTCTTAGGTAACAAGGAAGGTGGTGACACATTGCTTTAAAATAGCTACCACCTCCATTTTGCACACTGTAGAACGAGCTTTTAGCTTGTTTCTAGCCTAAATTATCACAAAGACAGAACAACCCAAAAGCCCATTGCTAATGAAAGATATGAATATTGATAAAAAGGATCTTGCCAGGGGGTAGAGAAGGACAAGATACTTGGCAGCAACAGTTCCCTTCTTAGCCTTGGTAAGTGCATAAACGTCGTTTATTCAGAAACACGTACTGTTTGCTTTGCCCTGTTTCCCACTGACAGGGCCCTCAAAAATCTGCACTGCAAAAGTAAAGATTCCCCTTGCTCTGTGCTGCTAGTTTCCTTTTTTTTCTGCAAAGCAGAATAGAGGTCTTGTTACACAGAACTTGCTTCTTGTTTCATCATGCAGTCCCACAGGAGACTGTATTCCCTGTGGATGTGGAACATGAAGAGGCTGACAGCAACTCAACTCCTCTGGTTATCACACAGGATAGTACAAACCTGCAAGACAGTGAAATGTTCTTTTAGAAAAAAATATATGTACGCACACACACACAGAAGGGCTCTGGCTCCAGCCAGTTCTGCAATTCTTTAGTAACAGAACCTCGTGCTTCAGTCAATGAACACTGGCAAAACTCACCCTGGTTTAATTCTCCTAAACCTGCTTCACGGAGTCAACTCCTTGATTTTAAATTCTTACTTCAACTAAAAACTATTCTTCAGAACTACACAGGAATTTCAAATTTACCCTGATTACCAGATTTACAGGCATCATCTGTTCTTCTTTGAGCTGGGGAGGAGGAACTACTCTTGTGGCAGTTAGGCTTACGTGACACTCTCATTCTACTGGGAAAAAAAAAATGCAGATCTTAACACAGATACATTCAAGTGGGATGGTGAAAATGAATGTCACCTACAAAGGTAAAACAAGAAGTTAACTTACAAGCCCTACATCTGCCACTAGCTCCTTCAGCAGCAAACCCGCCCTCTGAATTGAAGACTAACTTGGATTTTCAGACTTTGATTAAGACTATAGAGTAAGAATGAGTCATAGGAATTTTTGCTTTTTCTTTGAGTATTATTAACAACAACAGATACGCTACGCCTTGTCTATAGGTATTAAAAATAGTGTCTGCACAAAATACTTCCAAGGTTAAAGACAGAATCCATTCAAACTACCTACAGCAGACACTCTGTGGCGACTGTGCACCCTCATCCTTGACACCTGACCTTTCTGGAACAGTAGAAGCACCCACCTTAACTCTTGTCACACTGATTGAGAACCAGAACTGATGCTGGATAAATTGTGGTTTATTTCAGCTCTTAAAAACGTTTTCTGAACTCAAAGATGGTCAAGTTTTACTGAAGTGTGGGGGAGGAAAACAAGAACAACTGAGTTAATTTCTTCTGCAGCACAGTTTTACAAGCTCTCCTTGATTCTGGGTGCATAGAGGTGCAGAAGATGACAGTTGTTTCACCTCTCCCTTTCAAGAAGTCAGGGTGTAAGATCCACCCTTGCTTCCTTGAGCAATACAATGTCTTTACTAACCATGTTTAAGGCTGAAGAATACAGAATGCCTCCTTTGTGCTCTACCACCTTCTCCTTTTTCCACCCACTTCTTCAGGGTCAGGGACTAACCTTCTCAGCAACACTGAAGATGTTATTAGCTCCTTCCCCATTGTTCAGAGTCAGTAGGAAACCACTGGATCACCCGTGTATCATCTTTCCTCATTACAAAGACCTGTAGTTCCTACTACTTAATTGGTCCACGCTTGTTTCAGACACTAATCTGCACTACTACAAAGTGCCAAGGGTCTCCTACCAATCACGTTGGACAGAAACACTGCCTAAATGAGCTTCTGCCTCGAAGTCAGGCCTTGATTTTTTTTCCCCACCAGCTTCTTTCTCCACATTTCAGCACATTTCTCACTCGTTTGTGCAGTGAGGCGTCTGAGATGAATCACCGAGATCTGTCTTAAGCAAATGGAACACTTCTGAAGAGCACAAACACATTAAATTCCAGCAGTAAATCGGTGCCAAACACCGTTACTCAGAGTCCTCACAGGAAAAAAAAAAATCAGATATGACACTGTAACCATCAGTGAGTTCCTCCCCCCAGACCCTAGAATGCTTCCCCAGGAGGTGGCCATCCTGTAAGCCAACCATCTGCAGTGGCTCCTGCAGACAACACCCAACCCACGCTGTGTGCTGGCCGTGCCCCACACCTGCCAGCTTTGCATTTATTCAGATGGATGTAGTCTAAAACAAATATACATACAGCTAGCTGTGCTGGGTCAGACCAAGGGTCCATCTGCCCAGCAGCCTATTTCTTAATAGTGGCCATTTGCAGATGCCTCAGAGAGCGCAGAACAGGGCAGGCATGAAATGCCCACCACATGACATAGTTCCACGACTTAACTTCAACCTAAAAACCTTCAGTCCCCCCCCAAAAATGTAAAATTTCACTATTATCTGATGAACAGACTTGTTTAGAAGCATTCTAGTGCAGTACAATCTGCAAAAGCTACTGAGTATCTTGCTCCAGGTTCACACCCTCCTAGTCGCTACCCATTTGTTAAGGGATTAATGTTCAACAGCTACAGTTGCACAAGCCACAGAACTAACAACTGTGTGCAGCCACATACCACAAGTATTAGATTATACCACACAGAGCAAACAAGGAAGAGGTATCCTGGACTTCTAAGAATATTTATCAAGTGCTCGCTGGGAAGAGCAGCCCCTGAATTTGAGCTCTGGCAAGAAAATAACCAAATTATAGTACAAGCCAAGGAACCTGAAATAACTGGTAATGTAGCTTCATTATTTAGGGTTTTAAATGATTGAGAAAGATGTGGAGTGCAACTGCAAAGCCCCAAGAAAACATGAGTTACTCTCAAATCATCTGATAACAAGGAAGTGTGTTAACAAGGAAGCACCACTTGCTGTTCCAGCTTGGAAAAAAAAAAAAACAAACCAGAAGATGGAAGGAAGGAAGCATGGTGGGGAAGGGGACACTCCTAACACCTTCGTTAGGAGTCAGCAGGACTCTTACACTGTGGAGAAACTGAAAAGGGAGCTTAAAACCAGACCTGCTAAATCGTTTTGCATTGCACAGCTCCTTCATAAACTTCATAGGCAGATTAGGAAGCACAGACAGAGCAACAGTTTGAGGCTGGAAGGCAGCTTTGGAGACCAGTTTGGAGCAGGGACAGCCACAGCAGGTGGCTCAGGGGCCTGCCCAGATGGCTCCTGAGTATCTCCAAGGATGGAGCCTCCACCACCTTGCTGGGATAAGTGCTCTAACGGGTAACAACCTTGAAGTAAAAAAGTATTTTCTTCTGTATAAGCAGAATCTCCCATGTTTCAGCTTGTGCCCATTGCCTCATATCCTGTCACAATGCACCCACTGAGTGGTCAGCCTGGGTCTTTACACCCTCTCTTAATATATTTTCATATGGCGATAAGATCCCCTGAGCCTTCTTTTCTCCTGGCTGAACAGTCCCAGTTCTCTCAGTCCTTCCTCACAGGCAAGAGGGTCCAGTCCCTTCGCCATCTTTTGCTGGACTTCCTGACTAATTCCCTGTCCTTCTTTTACTGGAAAGCTCATCATTAGACCCAGCACTCCAGGTGTGACCTCGTCAGGGCTGAGCAGAAGGGAAGGATCACCTCAACCTGTTGGTGACACTCTCCCCAAGAGACCTGACCCCCAGTCAGGGCTATTCTTCCCTTTACATTTCCTTGTGTTGAACTTCACGAGGCTCCTCTCTGCCCCCACAGCCATCTGGTCTATCAGCTACTCTTTCCAGTTTTCATCCAGCCACTTCATCCAGTTTTCCACTTTCCAGTTCATGAAATATGAAGTTTGTATCACCTGCAAACTTGTTGAGGGTGCAGTCCACCCCATCAACCAGGACAACAGTGAAGTCAGACCTCTGCCTCAAACTAAGAGGGAAACATGAAGACCTCAACCCAAAACTAACTTCCAATAAGTATTTCAGAACGTCCTGTACATGGATATCCTGTCAAGAGTTCAGTCCCACCACAGTCTGATGCCCAAGTGTAACAGGGCTGCACTCTGGAACAATTTTGACCTAGCTAGCAATGCCACTTCTCAAGCCAGAATTAACAGCAGTTAATACAGAGCAGCTCAGAAATGGAACAGAAACATCCATAAAAATTGCTTCTAAAGAGGGAGCACTTTACCCACACTGCCCTCCAATTTTCTGCCAAGGTACACTTGCTGTCAAAAGGTGTCACAGGATTTCTGAAACCTTGTCTCTCCTATGGCCATTACATGCTTTTCTAATGAGTTACTGAAACTCATTATTCACTTAGTGTTTGATGGTATCTTGGACAAGTTTCTGCAGTCTAAAGGTAACAGAATCTCAGATACCAGCACCAAGCAATGCAGACACTTCCACAAATATACAAGTAACTAATCTGCCAGAGACAACCTGGTTTGAAGCTTCAAGGACTTAGTGTGAGACACCTTAACACACACTGCTCTAAACACATGACTACGAAGACAGGATACAGAATTCTAGAATGGTTTGGGTTGGGAGGGACCTTAAGGATCATCCAGTTCCAAACCCCCTGCCACGGGCAGGGACACCTTCCACTAGCCCAGGTTGCACAAAGCCCCGTCCAACCTGGCCTTGAACCCTTCCAGGGAGGGGGCAGCCACAGCTGCTCTGGGCAACCTGTGCCAGGGCCTCAGCACCCTCACAGGGAACAATTTCTGCCTTATATCTAATCTAAATCTCCTCTCTCTGTTTAAAACCATTACCCCTCATCCTATCCCTACACTCCTGATCCAGAGTCCCTCTCCCCTTTCCTGCAGCCCCTTTCAGCCCTGGGAGGACACTCTAAGGTCTCCCCGGAGCCTTCTCTTCTTCAGCTGAACCCCCCAACTCTATCAGCCTGTCCTCACAGGGTGTGCTCCAGCCCCCCCAGCATCTTCGTGGCCTCCTCTGGCCCCGCTCGAGCAGGTCCGTGTCCTTCTGCTGTTGATGCCCCTAGAGCTGGACCCAGCCCTGCAGGGGGGTCTCAGGAGAGGGGAGCAGAGGGGGAGAATCCCCCCCTCGCCCTGCTGCCCACACTGCTCTGGGTGCAGCCCAGCACACGGGTGGCTTTCTGGGCTGTGAGCTCACATTGCAGGCTCACAGGCAGTTTCCCATCCACTGATACCCCCAAGTCCTTCTCCTTGGGGCTGCTCTCCATCCCCTCCTCACCCAGACTGGATTTGTGCTTGGGATTGCCCCGACCCATGGGCAGGACCTTGCACTTGGCCTTGTTGAACTCCATGAGGTTTGCACAGGCCCAACTCTCCAGCCTGTCCAGGTCCCTCTGGATGGCACATCCCTTCCCTCCAGCGTGTCACTGCACCACACAGCTCAGTGTCATTGGCAAACTGCTGAGGGTGCCTCGATCCCACTGTCCATATCGCCAACAAAGGTGTTAAGCAGCTCCGGTCCCAACACCCACCCCTGAGGACACCACTTGTCACTGCTCTCCACTTAGACATCAAGCTGTTGACCGCAGCTCTTTAAGTGCGACCATCCTGACAACATCCAGGACAGATAAAAGTTCTGACCTAGTGGGCACAAGGTTCCCAAAAAGAATGAGGACATCTGCTAGTAATCCTAAATCAGCTTTCCTCCTGTCCAGGAAATCCTAAATTTAGGAAAGCAAGTAAGCATGCAGTTTTTATTCTGATCACTCTTAAAATGCAATATTTGTATGGATAAACTTTTTATACTGAAGCAGTTTGTCTTGCCTTCCTGCATTTATCAAAGCAACAGCACCTGAAAGATAACCAAAAATAGGAGCCTAATATCACTGGAAGCTCTGATGAAACAATTGCAAGCGAATGCTGTGGTGTGGCAATTCAGGACTCGTGGTGGAACTCTGGTTTAGCTAATGCCAGCCTGACATGTAAAAGCAGCATCCAGCAAAACTGGAGTCAAAAAATAGAGCTGTTACTTGCAACCATATGAACAAAGATAAACAGAACAGAGAATCCACCTTCTTGGACCCTGTAGAAGCTTCGTATTTCTACAGAACAAGAGAGCTGAAAATAAAACTATTATCATTGACAATTGCAAGAATTCTTATTAAGCAGTGAAAACCCAGGAAAGCAACGCCACAATTGCTGCTCGCAGCCTTGAAGCGTCAGGCATGAAAGTAATCTCACAGGCTTTCGGTACACGAAAATAATTGCTTTGATAAATTTTTAACTGCAGATGTGAAAGAAGTCTGTCTTATTCACAGCAATGCTCAAACAAAAATTCACATCTGTACCAACACAGGTGGAGCTTTTCTAATAGCAGAGGAGTAGATCATCACATAGGATTTATTTTGACCAAATAAAACGCTTAGAATTTAAAACTTGAAGACAGACTTTGTATATGCACATGCATGTGTCTGTGCACAAATCTGAGCATAACAGTTCTCAACTCCAGTAGCAATAATGCCTCACTGGGAATGATTAAGAGGCCCATAGAACATATCTGAGAGTGAAATTATATTCCATTGCAACTTGTATCCAAATTAAGAGTCCATGAGGGGAGTAAAGCATTTACAAGAACACACAACACAAGCGTGCCAAGGCAAGGGCTGAAAGAAAAGTAGAAGCTTAAGGGAGAACAGATTAGGCAAGTACGGAGAGAAAGATCAACTTTCCTTCTCCCCATTTTTAATTCATGGTTTTGGGAGTCCACCACCAGGTGTTTGGGGATTATTTTTATTTTATTTAAGAGATGACAAAAATCTATTAAGTTTAAAAAAAAAAAAGCCCTTCTGGGATAACCCACAAGACAGGGAAACCTGAACCACGTTCATGGCATCGCTATGAAAACCCCACAAAGCAGCTTCACCCCAGGACAACAAGTAGCTTGAGTGACTTACCAGCAGGCCAGAATACAGAGACCAGTGAAGAGGATGATAGGAATGGGGTAGGAAGCACACAACAGTCCGTGGTTGTAGAACGCCCGCGATATCCTCTCGCGCAGTTTTTCAGTCAGGGTCATCCTCAACCGTCGTCACCTAGTTGCCATCCCGGAATTCATCAGGTCAGGCAATTCCAGCATGTGCAACGCTTCAGCAAAGGCACTGTATCCAGCTAGAAACTGGAAAGAAAACAAGCTCGTGAGGAAAACAAATTGGAAAAAAAAAAAGGAAAACAAACATTACCAACTGTTTCAGAAAGACTTCCAGCACTGTACCTCCTCAGAAGGAAAGGGAGAAACAGACACCACACACCTAACACTTGTTACGAGCCTACAGGCAATCTGACCAAATTTTTGAGTTTTGCCTAGGGGAAGGAAGGGCAGAAAACATAATCAGAGCACCAACACCAGCCAAACAGACATCAGGCACTGCTGCCGCGAGCTGCTGGTCAGAGGGGACACGCAGGAGCAGAGGAACCAAAGTGTCTGAAAGGAAAGCAGAAAAGGAGCTTAGCGGTAAAAGAATTAAGCAGTACTCCGAGGAGATGCCAAAATGCCAATTAGAAAAGGAGGACTGAGGCTAGCTGTCAGCAACGTGGTCTTAAGGGAACTGCTCTTGGACACAGACTGAAGCACTGTCAGTGCTTTAGCTAATAGCAACACACCAGTAACAAGAGAAGAGACCAGAACAGGCGCTATGGCTCAGACAATCTAAAAGTTATTTTGGCATGAGAGAGGGAAGTTAAGTAGCCACAGTTCAGAAGACCAAGCCAGAGTACACTACTCAATAAACTAATGCAGATACTTCTTGTCAAAACATACTTTTGACCTGACTGCAAGACTTATGACTAGGCTGTTTACCAAATGCAAACCTGAATTGCAGATGTCAGAAGTGGTCAACTTAAACTTGAAATTTGATTTACAAAGTATTAAAAAAAAAAAAAAAAAAAAAAAAAAAAAAAAAAAGCAATATAAGAAGCCCTAAGAAAAGGTTAAGACAGTACATTAAAATAAAGCACAAACCAATTTTATAGGAAAGATGGAACAGAAGAAACCTACCCTCTTTTGCTTTTCTAAATCTCAGGCTAAATGCAAAGCATGTGGTTCACAACAATGTTCTGAGAAGTGAAAGGCTTGAACGCAAGACAGATTTTTTTTCATGCAGTTCAAAGCTATGATTATCCATGATTTTTATATTTTTACTGAGAGGAAATAAACACATTTTTCCTGCTTCTCCAGAATAAGACTGGGACAATAAGAGACCCCAAACAAGTCATTTTATCCACAGGAAAACAGCATTAATGATGGCACCAGAGAATTCAACAAAAGACCTAAACGCAGGCTTCCCATTAAAACCAGCAAATGTAAAGAATACAAGAGGAGGAGGTCTGATGGGCTCACACAGGCAAGAAATGCATTCAGAGTTTTTACACATTCAGAATTTCTGTAAGCCTCAAATATTGAGAAACTGGGGGAGGCACCACAGGTGCTGTTTTGTTTTATATTCTTTCCTGAGCATCTACTTTCAGCTATATGGTAGAGAGCATACGCAAGAAGACAAACCTTAACTACAGCCATTACGCTTTTAATTTCAGATTAAATTCTATTTAATATCCACAGGACTATTTTACAATGATCTACCTAGGTTTTTTCCACAGTGATGCAACCAAAAATAATCAAATTTTTAGCAACAGAAGCACCAGCATAACGGCCCGATGATGAAGTGGAAAACCTGGATAAGTATTTTTGCTCGTAGCTTTTAGCAAGACACGACTTCTTTCCATGAGAATCAGTATCACTTTCTTAGTCACAGGCAATATCAGTTTGAGAAGGATGGGAAGTGTGCTCTTGCTGCCTGGAAGCCTTGCAATGCAAGGGGTAAGGCTGACGAGCCAGCCAAAACCCTATACATCACATTCATGTAGGATAGAAAGGTGGTGTCTTATAGTCACACAGAGAAGCTAAAATATGGTACTCTACAACGAAACAGACATATGGCATACAGGAATACTTTCAGAAGTTGTAGAGATTAAGACTAAGGGTTTTAACCTTTGGCTTGTTTTGGTCCAGTGACAAATACAGCCTGTTCAAATCAAGCCCAAGGCGTTTTTGTTTTTTGTTTTTTTTAACCTGTCTTTAAAGGTGCACTGAAATCACCAGGAATGTGGACTTTCTATTCCAGGTCTCAGAAGCGAGTAAAAAAATAAATTAGTTTCAAGTTTCAACGACAAAGCCCTCTTCCAGAGCTCTTCATAGAGTGGGAAATAAAGCAGAAAATCCCTGCATATGCAAGCCTACTACTCAGAACAGACCACTGAAATTATCACACAGTATCTTTTCAATATATGTCAGTGACTGAACTGAAAGTCCACAGTCTTATGTTACCAGAATTGGAAAGGAAGTTGCAAACAAGTATACTGAAACAGAAACATCCAGGGCTTCATCTCACTGGTGATCTTTCTCAACATGAGTCTTGCTAGAGCATGTTATGTTGGGACTCACACAGATTGTATCCCTAATCTAAGGGCAGAAGACAAAAAGCAAGCAATAAATTATCCTTAAAAGCAAAGCCAGCACGAAGCACACTACAAAACCTCTGGTCTTCTGCACCCAGACACCATGGCTGTCCCATCGCAACAGATCTGATCCCTGGGAGTTTTCCTGTGCTCTAGGCAAAAGCCATCCTGGCTTCATCCCCACAATTCAAGTACGGGGCATTTGATTTTCCACTTTTACCTTAAAAATGTGAATAAAACACCACTTCCTGACGAACACAGGTCTCTAGAGGAACAGCTCCTCTCTGTAACTAAGCAGTGAGCTGAGTGTCCATACAAACTTGGGTGTTGCGGTCTAGAAAGAAATGTCAGAGCAGATCTGATCTTGCGGTAGGGCTGGGTGTCAAGACTGGACCATCCCTTCTGACCCCTGTTCCACGAGTAACTCAGGAACAACACATTCATTCTACTTGAGCAGCAGAAATATGTCACGACTGGCTCTTTGACCAGCCTCATCTTCTCACAGAAATTTGGGTTATTAGCATTGCGCTGGGAACTGTTTCTACTAATTGCAGAGAGGAAAACTTTGTATTTACTTGCTTCACCTGATGTGAAACATTCATTAAGAAGAAAACATTAAGCATTCCAAAGCTAATAGTCAATTTTTGAGGACTGCATATTGCATTCTGAAATCTTTGTTAACTTTATGTGACAACAGTGCTCATAAAAGTTGAAAGTGGCAACCATTCCTATTCAAAGTAATTTTTGCAAACAAAGATCAGCTACCTCTAAACAAACCTGCTGATTTTAAGACAAGTGTTAAAGGACAATCCGTTCAGAGTATTTTTTTCCTTTTGCCTGACTGCAAAATCCAAGACAAAGTTGACTGGAAACAAGAGGACATCAGGGCGTTTCCATAAGCTTGTAACACAGTATGTTGCACTTCTGGCTCAGTTCAGGTACAAGAGACATATATAATGAAGTTCAGAGATAGATCACAGGAAACAAAAGCAAAAGCAGGCTTGAAAGAGTAGGGTTTGGCTTTTAAAGTCTCTTAAGTTCCAAATGAAAATAAATAATTGCTTAGGCTCTCTAGTGCTTCCTTCCATTTACAGAAGTGTAAATCATTATTACTGCCAGGATGACACAAATTCAGCTACAAGAGCATGATTTCAGTTATGATGCTTCCACACAGACATCCAATTCCGTCTCCCCTAACCGCAGCACTTCCCATGGCTGGGGAGGTGATAGTCAGGGGGGGCCTGTGGGGGGAACGTAGGGCCAGGAAGGACACCCTGCACCAAGGTTATTCATCCACGCCTCCAGAACCAGATTTTTCAGCACAGCCTTGCAAACATTTCCTAGAGATGTAACACGCCACTGATCTGTCAGAAGCTGGAAATTCAGCACTGCAGCCAGAAAACGAAGTTCAGATTATAACAAATTCACAACATCTGGATAGTTACAGAAGAGTGAATTAATCTTGTAAACAGCATCTTTTCCCCCATTCTTGTGTTACACAGAGAAAAAGCAACTGCTGAAACAATCTGATTGCCATACCCTAATTGATAATTTGCTGCCAACCACAGCAGATTACACCATGTAAGGGACTAAGGACACACACATGCACCTCAGCTCAGCGGGTGAGAAGGTCCTGAACCAAATCCTGAAAATCCTGATAGCCTTCACGTGGTAGCAGGAGCCAGGTGAAGAGGAGACACCAGAGCTCGCTTCCCCCACTGCTGCCGAGCATCCCTCGCTCTCCAGCCCACAGGAGCTGTGCTGCGACCTCCCCCAAGAGAGTTTTCAGAAGGCCACGCAGGTCAGAAAGCCACAGTGCTCCTCAGCTAGAATGCTCCCTCCCTCTGAAGTCACCCACAGACAGGAAGGGTAATATGACTAAAAACTGAAATTTTTTTTCTGGCACCACACTATACACCACGTCTTTGTACTTTTTTGGTACACACACACATTTGCAGATGACTTTTCTCAAGGAGCCAGAAACTCTCCTCATACATAATGCTGCAACTCCAGAAGAAAGGCTTCTAACACCTCTTCGGGAACAAGCACAATCATTTATTTGCTATTCTTTCACAATGCAAGGCTGGCAGAAAGCATACTGAATGCTCACAATGCTCTTAGGGTCCCAAGGCTCTCCTTCTCCAAGCTGATCCTTACCCTGATTAGGAAGTGTGTTATGTTATATACCACTTCATTCATAATATACACCAGGCTGGCTACTGTCGCAAGACAAAACAACTTTTAACTGGAATTAAGGACCAGCATCAGCACTTAACAGCACTGCATCACACCACCTGCTCCCCTGCCTCACCAGCCTCCCCCTCGGTGTATGCCAGCACAGCAGCTCTTCACCCAAACCCCACATAAAAACCCATTCTGGCTCGCCATAACTTCTAGGTAGCTGACAGGAGGTCAGGCTCTTCTACTTCCCACCTGCCTGAGAGATTCTCCCTAATGAGGAACTTGTGGTGGTCAACTTTGCACCAGGTAAGGAAGCTGTGCTGAAGCAGAACTCAGAGGATTTCACAGCCATCACAGCATGGAGGATGTCAGGGACCTCTGGAGATCACCCAGGGTGACCTGGGGCAGGCTGGTCAGGGCCGTGCCCAGTCAGGTTTCAAGTATCTCCACCAATGGAGACTCCACAGCCTCTCTGCAACTGGTTCTAGTGTTTGGCCACAGGCAAAGAGCAGGTGCCAAAGTGTTCTCCAGAGGGTACTCACCCGGCACTGCTGTATAAAGCCCCTATACAGAAAGATTTGCACGTGCCACTTCATGCACACGGCAGTGGTCATTAAGCACACATCTAACCGGCCTTCTCGTGACACTCAGTAGCCCACTACACAGTTCTACGAGCTTCACTAAGGTTAAGAAATATAGCACAAGATCTCTGCATACAGCCAGCGGCTTTCTCATCGCCACCTGTACCAGGACACAGGGTTTGCAACACTCAGACACAGAACCAGAACAGCCTCGTTCACTTCCTTACTAAATGAGTACATGACCAAGAAGAGTCCAAACTAAGCTAATATTAAACTGTGCCTCAAATGCAAGAAAGAGGTGGCTATCCATAATATTACAGATATACTCCCTTGGAAAACTCCTGCTGTTCTAGTTTCCTGGCTGTTCTGCAAATTCTTACAGAAAACAAGACTGACCAGCAAAGGAAGAAATGTAGGATTTCTTCTTGCAGGAAAAATAAACTCAAACTAACAGATGCTGAATGATACTACTTTTCCCAAGACAAAAGCTTTTATCTCACTTAACAATAGCTACATGTTCCAAATTCTTCACATTTCTGCCTGAAAGCGTTTTACAGCCTTCACAGAAGGCCCCCCTTTAGCACTGAAGTGTAGGAAAATGCAGCTCTTGTAGGTAGATAACAGCAGCTCAGACAACACCAGCCCACTGCAAGCTTAGAGGCAAAAACATCCAATGCATGAAAACTTTTCCCTTTACAATAAACAGCAACCTGTTTTATTAAAGTATATTCCACATCTCAGTTTTCCATAAAGCATTCTTGAATCAGGCCTTAGCGTTGGGTAGTCATAAAAGCATATTACTGAGCTAGTGAAGAGTGGAAGGGGGAAAAAAAATAAAAATCACTGTTCTAGAATTTCTAGTAATCTCTAGTAATGTTCTATAATGTCTAGTAATTTTTCTTGCACTTCAGTCCATAAAATTATTTGCTCTATCCTGTTGCTTATAGAAAATCCTATACCTAAACTTTCAACATTAAATTTTAACCCAGCATTTAAAACATAGAGCTTGGTAAAGTAGGAATGGCTCCAACTCCAAACCCCTACCAACAGCTGCAGCATCCTCCCCTGGCACCTAACATTTCAAACACATGACCCATCTCTCCGACGTACCTGTTCTTCATGAAGGGAACAGCACAGCTCAGAGTAACAGCCCCAGATCAGACGCAAAATTTCAGCAGCTTTTCTGCCAAGACTGTGTGTTTGGGGAAGGACACCGGAAGAATGAAGGGGGAAAAAAAATGTTTACTAAAAATTAGGATTTATAAAGGTCATTCCGTTGTCTTCTGATGTTGCCAACAGAGCAGATCAATCTGACTGCTGTTCTCTCAGCACCTGAGGGCAAGGCGGGCATATGGACCATTAGCAATAATTCACCCTCCCAGCGCTGCAGAGATTTGCCACATATCCATCAATCCCACACAGACACCCCAGAGACAGCAGAATCAGAGCAACCTTCTGCCTGCAAAGTTATCACAAAACAACTGGAAACAGAAGGATCAATGCTGCTCAAGACAGAATTAACCAGACTACTGCAAATTTGTACTGTCAAATGAGAAAAAATTTTATCTGGGCTCCAGTGAAGAGGGGACATATTCACACAGGCATACATACGGCTACAGGTATTGCATGTGTTCCTGGGCTATACCCAGGACACACAAAGCAGAAAAGCAAGAGTGATAACCAATACTGAGTCTACTGTCTGATTTACAGTCTCTGTTCGACCTGTAAATGTTTCTCTGACCTCTTCTCAGTCCTCATAACAGCTATGTTTTCATGTTAACGCCAGAAACCCAGAACACAAACACCCCCCTGAAAACAAGTGAAGTGAAAAAGTTTCCTTGCAGATGCAGAAAACGGCTATATGTTAGATCACTCACACACCAGCAAGGAAAAAACTGATTTTCTTGCCCTTTGTTGGACTGTGGAGATTCTTCATATCCTTGAGATGCTAGAAGCTATCACCGCTGCAAGCCCCCCCCAAGTAAAATGACTGGTGTCAGCTGCTGCAGGAGCTCTCACTGCCCAGCATCAGCAAGAGAGAGGGAGAAGAGGAAGGAAGAGAAGAACAGCCCTCAGGAACCCAATTGTCCCACCCTTCAAGTCTGCCTGACCAAGTGGGAATTCTCCTCCCATGAAGGCCAGGGCTGAAGCATTCTTCTGAAGACTTCAGAGGTGGGAAAACAAGAAATATGCTCAAAACACTAAACTCCCTTCATAGAAATGCTACACAATCAGCTCTAACACCAAGCTCCTATTCTCCACTTGCATTCCCATGAGAAGAATAACGTGCTTTGTGCTGTGAAAGGACATAGAGGTCACGGGGGAACAGAATACTTCCTATGGGAAAATCATGACCAGCACACTAACCTCCTGGGGGCTGGTGTCTGGAATGGGTTAATCCCAACACCACTCTTTCAGAAACAAGGCTCCAGAATAGCCTGTATGTTTGCAGTCCCATATTCTTCGCAGAAGAGGACTTTTCGTAGTCAAAAAAGTAGAAATTCTTCAATGAATTAAATTTCAGGTTGCATTCCCATTCCATTCCAGTATTTAAAGGCTGAACTGAGCTTCTGAACCAGATTTCAACACACAAAATGTGCTTCTAGACCAGGGTAACCAGGCACATGCATCCTCAGCACAAGTCTCACCTTCCTCTAGCCAGCACATGGTCACAAACAAGCTAGTTTTGACAGGAGCTGAACCTCTGAGTTCTCAACAGTACAATATAATAGCACAATATTGCATTGTGACTATCAAACATCTCCCACATACCTTTCCCTTCTTAGTTACCCTTCTCTGAAGACACCTCAAAGCTCTTTGCACCAGTCTGTCTGCTCTAAACTTGCTTGGCAACTCATTTCCCTCAGTCAACTAAAAAAAAAACCAAAAAACAAAAACCAAACACCAAAACCAAATAAAAGCATGCTTGCCAGGAACTTGGAAGGTTTAAAGATCAAGGAGATACACACATCCCGATACAAAATTCTACACAAATTAACAGCAGCCACTCACTTCATTCTCACCTTTTTGCCCCTTTTCCTCACCCTACAATATTCATTTATGTTTTGGGAGTTCAAAAATCCAGCAGCTATTTGAAATAGACCCCCGTTTACAAGTATTTCACTCATTTTACAAATTTTTAATCATGTCTTGAAGTGCCTGAGTAGCAACAACAACAAAGAAACACTGCCATAAAGATTCAAAGAGAAAGCACCTAAATAATCTTAACACCTCTGATAATACATTATCTGCTATCAAAGAAGGGACTGACATTCAAAAAAGTTTCCAAACCTATTTGCAGGACATGTTTTGGACTTTCATGCCCCAAGAGAAGAATTTCAGCTAAATTCCTGCTTAAGAATAGTAATTAATTGAATGTACTTTCTATCAAATGCCTTTTCTTGCTTTCTAAAATTCTTCCAACAGCATTAGACAACAGCTTATTGGTGCAGATGAAATGAGAGGATGTTCTGCGTGAAGAACCATGAAACACCGAAGTTCAGGATATGTAGTGAAAACCAAAGTATCCAAATTCAGAAAAAACTCACTTCAAAGCTTACTCTTCATTCTGCATCCAGCCAAAGCTTGCAGTTTATTAAGTAGATTGACAGATTACCAAACACAAGAAAACATTTCCTAATCTCTTCTTCCTGACAACAGAGTTCTTGCCCAACATAGTTCTTGTTAACAATGACCTGACCTCCACTGTCAATTTACTACACAGAGAGAAACACGATCCTATGAGGCAGCTTCTCCCTTAAAATATGAGTTTAGCCTCTTTTAGCATCATTTATTACAATTTCAGAAATATTATTAGTGTATAACTCACATGAGATGCATGATAGAAAAGCTGCAAAATTAGTTATGACAACGATGAATCTAGAGAAAAAAAGATGCAAGATACACACCATAGAGAGAATCCCCAAATTCAATTTCCAATTTTGGCACTGAGCTGAGGAGCAGATTTTGGGCAAAAGGCTTGTCCTCTCTACACTCATTTCTCCCTCATCTGTAAAAGGGAACTAAATTATACGGATTAAATTTTTTAAATACTGTGAAATACAAAGAAAGCTAAGAATCACAATTCAAAAGCTGCTACTGTAAATATTAGGAATATATGCACCAAACTCTTTACTTTCTTCACAGTTGCAGCAGAACGTGCTTGTCTAACAAGCATGCCAAGCAGCATGCCAGCTCTCAGCCAGATAAAAGTCTGTAAACACTCCAGAAAGCACTTGCTTCATCTGTCAGTGAACTGACTCAGAGGATTTCTAGCTACGGTGGATTTTTTCCACAATACCAATCTGTCACCTGCAACTGAATTTTAAAAGTGCAACCACAGTGCTGTATTTTTTCCAGGCCTTAGGCAACTGAGTACTAAACCCTTACTCTAAGAAGGCAGAAGAGACAAATCAGATTGTAGTGTTTGGCTTTTAATTTAATTCTTGAATTTTTTATTATAAAAATAGACATTTACTTAGATAAATAGACATTTACTTAGATAAACAGAAGTCCACAGTTAAAACACTTTAATTAAAAACTACCCGGAGTTTTGAAAAGGATATAAACTCTCAAGTGCCATGCAATGCACAAACTTTTAAGAATGTATTTTGAAAAAGACTTTTTCAAATGCCTCCTGAACCTGCTCAACCATTTATTACCAACAACTGTACTCAACCATAAAGTGGCAATTCCTTCATTTTACCAAAAAAAGCTACCGAGTTCAGAACTTGCCGTCCAATACATTTTACACTGAACTTATCGCTATGAGTAAGATCAACATCAATTCATTATTATTCAGTCCACTAAAGGTTCTCCAACATTATTTTTGCTGTATGGTTAGTTCTGTAGCTAGCACCTTGTCAGCCAAGCTCAACGCAGGTGGTGGGGCTTTAGGAGACCTCTCCCTGTTGGTATCATCATGGCAGGGTCTACAGAACCAGGCTGCAGTGTAATTCCTTAAAAGGTTCAACAGAAATAAAAAAGAACAAAGATTTGAGCTATCATCTGGTTAGACAGCATTACATCAGATTTCCTTTGTGTGTGGCACCACCTCAATGGGATCAGACCTAAGCAGTACTTGAACTAACTCTGTATTTAAAACTCCCAACGAGCAAAGTACAGAGAATCAGGTTTGGACAGTGGCTCTACCTTTACCAAAAAAAAAAAAAAAAAAAAAAAAAAAAAACAAGTTATATCTTTCCAGGAATAAGAGAGTCCAAAATAAAAACCCACTGCTTTGCAAAACAGCGAAGGGAGGGGGGAAAAAAAAAAAAAGGAGGGGGTGGCAGACTACATAAAAAAAGTGTGTGTTTAAAAAAAAACCTTAAGGGGAATGAGAAGAAAATGTTTAGAGGTGACAGAGGCTACTTAGAGATACTTCTGGGAAGCTCAGAAGAAATGCCTATCACATATCAAAAAATTCAGTGAAGAGTTGAAGATGTGTCCAAATGAAGAAAATGAGGTTCTTGCACACTGTGTGTGAGCACATTACACAGCAGGTCAAAAAGGAATCTGAGGAACTGCTGGGAAAAGGTGTAAGAACTACTAATAAATGCCAATTCAGATACCAGGAGCAGCAAGTCCTCCTCCAAGGGGTTACACAGTGAGATGTTACACCAGCCAGGGGCCTGGGCCAGAGGGTGTTACTGAGAGACGCAGAGCACCAAACAGCTCCAGTAGCACATAACCACCTGTCCCGAGGGGGTTGTTGGAAGGTGGGAAGTATTCTTCCTACTTTTACTAAGTTATGTGTAGTTTCCCAGATATTTCTGAGGCGGATATTCAAAAGAAATCTGTAGAAAACAGAATTGTTTGATGGAAGGAGAGTTCCCACACGCTGAGGAAGAAGAGTCAGCTTCACAAATGTGTCTGACTGACTTCTCCAGAGGAATAAACAAGCCCACATATCAGAGACCTGATTTAAAGAGTCTACCTAGACTGATAAAAATGTGTTCAAGAAAACTCCTTATGGGGGACTTCTAAAAAACTAAGCTATCATATGATAAAGGAGGCAGGCCTTCATATGGATAGATGTTGATTACAAAAGGGGTTAAAATAGGATCATAACCAATGTCTGATACTCTTCACAGAGGGGGGTGATCACACAGTCTCACAGGGAATTGTGCTGTTTGATATATTGACAATTGCCCTGGAAAAAAAGGTGAAATCTTGACATAAATAACCCTTTCAGTTGCCTGTTGATGGTGGCAAAAATCAGGCCAGCTGAAGAGCTGGCCGACGTAACTCCACATCAAGTGACTGGGCAGCAAAACAACAGGTTAAGTTCAATGCATAGGGGGAAAATTATGTTACATACACAGGAATGCATCCTCGATTGGCTATTACTACTCAAGAACAAGATCCTGGTGTCCTAATCGTTAATTCTCTGAAAATATGAATGTGATGTGGTCAAAAAAAAAAAAAAAAGCAAATTGTATAGGAGGAATTGTTAAGAATAGAATGGAGAACAAATATTACAATATGTAAATCTCTGCAGTTCTGGTCATTCTTCCTCTTCCTCCTCATCTCAAAAAGGACATGCAGGAGAAGTAAAGAGGTACAGAGAAGTTCAACAAGGATGATCCAAGATACAGAGCAGCCTTCATAAAACGAAAAAGCATGGGAAGACTTTTTAATCTGGAAAAGATTTTATCAGCAAATGGATACAAGGGACTTCTCTAACAGAGATGATCTGAGGAAGCTGAACAGGGGAGGGCTGACTCAGTACAGGAATAACTCCACATCAAACGAAACTACAAAGTGGCAGCTCAAAATAAACACACAGTTAAGCTGTGGAAATCTTTACCCCAGGACATTGTCTAATGTCACATGGGTTAAAAAAGCAAGTGGACTAATTTTTGGTAGAGTGAGCCGCAGCTCAGCACAAAGCCATGACATTCCCCTGGCTCGAGAAGCCCCTCGGCCACAAGCCACCTCTCCTGAACACCACTCTGTCTGCCAGGATCCAAAATATTTGCCTGGTTCACACACTCTTCCCCTGTACTAAATCCTGTCCATGCTGAGACCAGATAACAACCTAAACAGGCCGTCAGTCCGACCCAGCAGCGTCCTTACGCAATGCATCTCATGCCATCACTTCTGGAATAATCTGCTCCTTTATGTTTATCAATGTAGCTGCTTTACGACACACAGCTAGGGAATCACCTTCTCCTAAAACCACCAAAAGACTGATGCAACACCCACATGTAGTTACATATCAGAGCTTTACCATTAAATCCACCTCTGACTTCAACAAGAGCATGCTGGCCTGTGGCAGTATGCCCCAACTCAGTGGCCAGGCACAAAAAATTTTATCAACTTTTCACTCCCTGGCTGCTTGGGAAGTTCTAGACTCCAGCTGTAGAGAAATTAACTCCAGGATACAAACAGTAACCAACAAAGAGCACCTCTGATCTTTTTTTAGGATATACCTCGCTTATGTGAATGCACTTGTCAGGCATCTTAAACCCGTATTTTAAAATTTCTAAAGTATAGAGAAAATTCACTTCCATAAAAATAATACGGATGGCAAGTGTTATTTACCTTATTGTAGGTCTTAATCAAGCTCCATCGCTGTAATGTAAAGTAGCTCTGCCTACATTTGTGCTTCTTCCTGAACACAGAGTCATCCACTTGGCTCTTTCTGTAACAACCAGCTCTTCTCGCAAGACTTCTGAGAGAAGTCCCCAAACAGCACACCCAGCACAGACCTGCAATACACTTGTCTTGCTACTACGGCCACAGTTTCTACTAATGTAATTTTCTAACCCTCTCTACAAGATCAAGTTTAACATCTTAGCCCATGCCTGCTGTATGTGATATGAAATATGTTGAACGCTTCTGGATGTCACTCATGCAGTGGTAACTTTGTCAGATCCATCCTCAGTGTCATTTCAAAAAAGTTTCCAAGTACTACATATATTACGGACAAGCAAGAAAGAATCAAAACTTCCCCAAAGCAGCCCTCACACCCCACTAGAGCATGCCATTTGAAAAATAAAAAAAACCAAAACACCCAAAAAAACCCCAACAAACCCCAAGATAAACACTTCAGCATGACTATGACAGCTTCCTGTGAAGCACACACGGCCTGACACACACTTTTGCAGAGGACCGGATCTTTTTCTTGCAGTTCCCACGCCTGCAGTAGAAGGCACTAACCCCAAGGCAGGCTGCCCCTCGCCTACTCCATTCCTCCAGCCCCAGTACTGGTTGGGGACCCACAGCACACAACAAACCTATTTAGTAATTACAGCTCAGGCGTGAAAGAAGATGGGGCTAGAAGGGACCTTGAGGGCTCTAATTAGTGCACCTCACTTGGAGCACTATGAGTTATACTCAGATGATTCCCAACAAATGTTTATCCATCTTGTCCTTGGGCATTTAGTCAGAGACTCTACAGCCAACCCAAGCAGCATACTCTAGTAGTAACCTTTAGATAGTTGGGGTTTTTAAACATTTTACCTGTCCCTCCACATTATTTAACCCCATACTCCTGCGCAGTTCTCAGTGGGCATGGAGCACAGGGCAGCCTCAGCAGCAACACTTGAAAGAGCAAATTCCTTGAGCCCCCCCCGCATCTCCTCAGGGCACACAGCTTTGTCCAGAGACAGACTGCTCTGCTTCAGTCTCTCCCCTTGGTTTCTGTCACACCAAAACGTGGTCACAGGGTGTCCCAGTGAAGCCTTACCGGCACTGGGTGGAACGGAAGGATTACACCATAACCTGCCATTTGTTTTCTGGTTTATATACCCAGACAGAACTTATGCTTCCCTTCCTCCTTCCCCTACAGGACAACACTGGTCACCACTGTGGGTGAAAGGTTCCTTTAATTATGGATTTTACTTAATCAATTATTCTAATGCTTGCAGCTGGTTATTTTTGCTTGAATACAAAACCTTACCACTGTCTTTACTGACCTGTAGCAAGTTTTTCAGGCAACATTTAAGTCGTCAAATCCATCTATCCATTTTTAATCCTGTCATACAGCGTATCTGTAGTCCTGCCCTGTTTTATGCCATGTTCAACTTTAATATGCATAGTCTGTTCTAGCACTTAAGTCATAAATGCAAACCCACAGACCTCACACTAACCCTCCCAATACAGCCTTCTGTTTTAACAAGATCTTTACTGGTACTCCGAGTCTATTTCTTTAACCATGTTTGTACCCATCACATCATGGCACCTTCTTAGGCTTTTTTTTTTTTTTTAATCTCACCTATTTGAAGTCTTATTAGGACAAAAATCAAAAATTAAAGATACACGGAACCTTTTGTTTCTGCAGCTTGAACCAGACCTGCCATCTTATCCTAGAAAGAAGTAAACTCGCTTTGCCAAGGAAGTACCTGTGACAAACCAGCACTGGCTGTTACGTGTTCGCTGTAATCTTTCAGGTGCTTACAAATCATCTGACTATTTGCTGCGGGATTTTAACATGACTACTACTCCCCATTCTCTTCTTCCCATGCTTTCACCTACACAAGCTGCTTGCTCTTCTCTAGTCTTTCCAAACATCACCTATTTTCCATTTCTCAAAAGGTGCCTACTAAAGCTTTTAAGTTTCTTTTTTTACTCTGTACTTGAAGTACACAGATGAAAATATCTCACTTAAAATGACTGCTTACAAACCTGCTCTTTCTTTTTTCTAGTCTGTCGCTAGCATCAGTTGCTCACCAGTTGACTTTGGTCTTCAATAAGAGTCAAAAGATACCGAACAGTAACTGTGCTTTCCTCCACCATCTTCTTAATAGTAAGATATTCACAGAATATTTTTTGTATCCCTTGACGGCCTCTGATACTCGGGTTTGATTTCTATCTTAATCCTTGTTCCGTGGTCTTGCTACTCTTCAAATGAAAAACAGAAACACCTCTGGGTTTGAATAACCCACATATTGCAGAGTGATGAAAGCAACATTTGCAATTAGTACTTTAATAATGATTTCTATCCAGATCCAGTGCTGCTTTTTGGAGATAAAGTTTAGGTAACTGAGAAGCACACATTTATTATCACAACACACCTATCAGAGATTCACTTTCTCACAGTTTTGCAGCTGCAATTACTTATTTTCCTCATTATATGAGTATCTGAAACAAGCATGATTTTTTTTCCCGTTTCTTTATGTATAGCTGGGGCTCCTTTCCCTGAAAAGGATACATTTCCTGGTTCAAAACTCTCCTTCAGGACAGAAATCAGAGTTAGTGGTTAATGATCTGTATTAAAAAGGAAAAAAAACCCAAACAAACAAAACCCTGTTTAATTTAGGCCCAAAGGTTCTGAAGGTATGGTTTTTAGTTTCACTTCTCAAATAGATGGTCTTGTCTGTATATCTCTGAACAGCACCTTCTACTGCAACTATTTTTTAAGAGATTATACCACAATAAATGCTTAACATCCTTACTTCATTCAACAGTTTTACATAGCAGGGAAAGTTAAATTGGGCAATAACTTTTTTTTTTTTTACAGGTGTAACAGGCAACTATGCTTCGCGGAAAGAAAAGTAGTTCATTCAGCAGCCCACTACACCACTGCTTGCGTTCAGGTCACTCCTTCAGCCCTGGGTGCTACAGATACAACGGGTTTCCGAAACCCTTCCCAGGTAAACCACATCTACGTAAACACTTCTAGAAGACTTCTGCATTTTCCACGTACTCCTCCACTTCCCTTCACCAGGCAGAAACCAGTCCTGGTTCTGACTTTAACAGAGGAAGGGTAGAAGAGCTTTTTTTAGGTACCTTCCTTCTGAAATCTGCATTGCCAGCACAGAGGTTTCAAGCATCTTTTTCACCACGACCATTTTCACTGCTGCTCTGACAATCCTTTGAATTTAATTCAGCAGCTAGTTTTGGTGACTTCTGTTGATGCAACAGCAGTAGTATTTTTCTAGTTTACCAAGATCACAGCCTATATTGAGTCATTTGCCTCCTAGAAGAAAATTCTACACCCTCTCCCAAAACCTCAGAAATATCTTTTGAGTAAGCCACTCAGTCACATTAAAAACACACTTCTATAACAAAGTCCATGCATCTTTGGCAGAAGTTTCCTGACTAACTGCAACCAGAGTTGGATCAAACTAAGTTTACGCATCAAGCACTATCACTTTCCTGAAAAATATGTTGTGGAAACATACAAAACAATAGTCTTCCCATTTCAGAACTAATTGGTTTCTGTAGTTAGTACTGGTTGGGTACCTTCTGACAGCTGTCAACAGAAACGTTTCTAAAGCTGCTGGGTTTGGCAGAAAAACTCAAGTCTACCTTTGGCTGTCTGGGGAAACACGCTTCCTGTTCCACACTGACCCCCTCTACAGCTCCCAGTGTTAGAGCCTCAGTGGTATTTTCACTCTGAACTCTTAAATGCTGGAAGTTTTGGCTGTGTCAGTCATCTAATTAACAGGGATTCTCTCAGAGGCAGGATGCTAACAGTGACAGAAATAAGGAAGACAACAACCACCACTCTGATCACTTAGTCCAGGAAACAGAAAGCAAAAATTTAGACATAAACTTCAGCATGTATTTCCCTGCATTGTTCCTTAAAAAAAAAACCCAAACAACATAAACCACCAAACCTTTGATCAGAACAGTTTTCATTACAAAAAAAGTTAAGTTCTGGTTTGAAAAGGGCCCTGAGAAGGCACAAGTGAATGTACACATCTGTAAGGTGACTCACTTGCATGGGATTGATTTTCAGCAGGTTCTAGGTTACAGAAGTAACATTTGGCAAGCCTGAATAAGCAAATTACCAGGACTCCCAATATTTGAAAGGGAGCTTTTTGTCATTTCTAGCATCACACACAACTAAATATTTTTCTTTCTAATAATCACCAATTAGAAACCCAGGATCAGCAAATCACTAAGCTCTTTCTTCCCGACAGCAAAACAATCCTAAAACCACTCCGTTAGACAACAAGTCTGAAAGTCTGACTCAGACATTGTCTTCTGAAAACAAACTAACTATTATTCCCATGGCATCTTTATCACAATGGTCCATACAAGATTAATTCAGTTTTTACCAAGGAAATGCAACCCTCCTCCCCTCCTCATTCAGCACTGCTCTCTTGCCGCAGCTGAAACTCACTTTTTTACTGGCAAGAGCCTGAGAATTTTAATTTCTTCCCAAGGGAACGCAGTTATATAGAAAGGACACCGGCCGTTCTGAAACACCAGGACTGCTTCTTCACCTGAAGACACAAATTTAAAGATTTGCTTGAAGACAACCATTTTTAAGTCCCTGTTCCTCCACTTTCCATTCAGTATTCTGGTTGTGGTAAGGCTGCATGACTACTTAACTCCCTCATGTTCCTTAGAACCTTTCCTTCTCGCTCTTTAACGCACCGTAAAGTTTTGAAGGAATTCTAACATAAGATATGACAGCTAATGAACGTTGTAAAGCTCAGTCTACATCTACCTCTGGTCTCGTTTTATACTCAAGACCAAGCTCCTCGGACTAAGCGCCAGTGGTTCCTCCTTGCTCGTACAGCACAGGGCACAGAGGAGTGTTTTCCCCACCACCGGGGCTCCGCGCTGCCACTGCACGCTGTAGGAAGTCTGTTGTAAAATGGGAGAAAGCTGCCTGCAGCTCCCTGGAGCAAGAGTCAAGGGAGGTGTGTCAGTTCCACAAGCTCGGCACAGAAAGTCCGCCGCAGTGAGAAGAGAAAGGAGGATTCCCAGGTCACAAGATCTGCTGAAATTGCTGTACTGCTGCTGCTACTCCCCTTTCACTCATGACTTACTACATTCCACTACAGGCAGGTAAAACTATTCTTGTTCATCAAGCTGTACCTATTCTATTTTTTAAACTCTTTGCTCACGAGAGAAAATTAAAAAAACTCTTCTATACATAATTATATGAACTCTGATGACAGACAGGCCTAGCAACCACTGAGTAAAAATAACATTGATTAAACTCAAGAGCTGACTTCAGAGAGCGCTTGACAAATTCATTCATCACTGAGATTTTGACACACAAAAAACTACTTAAATGCACCTGAAACAAAACCTGATTCTTCTTTGCTCTTCTGTGATGTTAAATTTGAATCGCGTTTGGAAAAATAAACAGCATCGTACCAAGTTAAGTTTTGTAACTGAAAATACTGAGCAGAACTGTTTTGGTGGAAGGAATCAGGGGCTAACAGCACAGCTCTCGATGTGTCACACATTCAGTGAAAATCCCAGAGTGTTTTCCTTTCTCCTGAATTCAAGTCAGCTAATCTCCTTTCTGCATTACACAACAGCTCATGTAATCCTAAATTTATCACACCAGTACCCCATCGTAACAGTTCTAAGTTTCACAAAGAGTCATATCATGCCTCATCTTTGCCTCTTTCATGAAGGAAAACTTTTCAACAATCCTGAAAAATAAGCAGATGTTTCATTCAGGAAATTTTGGTGTTAAAGCAGTAGTCCTTTCCTCGGAATTCTCCCAAACACAAGCCCACAACCACACCAGTTCAGGATTCAAACGTTCCTTGCTCATTACATTAGAAAATAATCTAAGTGTTCATTCGGTCACTGAGAAGGAATTCGATTCCTGAATATTAACCGAACTCCAAAGACTAGAACGATTAGGCAGAGCGAGACCCACTTGCCGCACCGTGGTGTTACCCCAGAGCGAAGTCCCCACCAAAGTCAAAGTAACAGATCAGATCCAGTTCCAAGGTGGTCAGGTCAGCAACCACCTGCCGACCGACGTGCTGAGCAAACCCAGCAGAGTATTTTACTCCACATTTCAGTCATTCCCTTTACATACTCAATCATTTTTCCTCGGTTCTTTAAAGCATATTCTCCTGAGTCTGCAGCTGAGGTGATTAACTCCTTCCGACATCTCAGCCTCTTTACTGGTTTAGTCCCGTCCTACCACCTTTTGCCCCACCAAAACTTTCTACATGGCTCTTTCAGACACGTTTCCTCACGCTTTTCCCTCCCTTTCTCTCTGCTCTCCTCCAGCACAGCTGACGACTCACCCACCGTTCCCTGAGCAGCGAACACTCTCTGTTTTGATCCCAGTTCCTTCCAAATCAAGCGCCCAACCCCAACCCTTCCCGCAAACACCACTCGCTTCTTCATCCTCAGCAGCCAGGCAGGTGAGGCAGCCCCTTCGGCTGTCTCAGGAAAGCACCTCACCTCGCTCTTCGCAAACACGAAAATTAATCGTTGTTCTTTTTGCCAACCCCGACGCTCTCACTAGTTCTGGGAAAACACATCATAAAATAAAACGCCACCCGCGCAAGCCCACAGGATCATACCCACCACCCTCCGCAAGCCAAATCCCCGAACCCAACAACAGGCAACGCAGCACCACAGGTTGGAGGCGGGTGGGGGGGGGGAAAGAAGGATCCGGTGGGTGAGGGCCTCCTTTGTGCACCCCAAATCGGATGAGTTATTTGACAGCT
>NW_020799095.1:3156438-3177787 GCF_003259725.1 Athene cunicularia
GGGGCACACAGGGGGGGATCGCGGGAGGGGGGGCGGAGCGGGCACCGGCCACCCTGGCGTTCAGGGGGGAGAGCGGCTCCAGACCGTGCATCGGGGAGTGGCGGGGCTGGGGGCAGGCGTCAGGTGCTGGGAGCCTGCCGGGGGAGCACGGTGCACCGGGAGCGAGAGAGGGGACTCGGGTAGCCGGAACCGGAGTGAGCCAGAAACAGCGCAGAGGGGGCGTGCCTTAGGCTGGGTCGGGGGGAGCTGCTCTTCAATCACAAAAAATTACAGTTTTAAAGCTTTGACTTGACGAGCAAAACCTTGAAGCGTGGTCAAGATGTCCCGGACTAGCAATAGGACGTTCATGGGGAATGAGCTTTAATCTCCAAACCCTTGAAAATAAGCAGAATATCCTGGAACATAAAGAGAACATGTGGGCTTGCGCTGAGGATGAGTTATTTGACAGCTTGGTAAAGGGACTATTTGACTCCTTAACTTGGCAATGAAACAAACTTCTGAGTGTGCTGGAAGTGATCTGCCTTAATTATAATACTAAAACAGGTGTATTTGTTGAAAACTCAACCCCTTAAGTCTAAAAGACCCCTGCCCAGGTGAAGACCCCCTGAGCATTTGTAATAATTATTATGTAAGCCATATTATAACTGTATGTTAATCACTAACCAATCAGTATCTAATAGGCATGTTTGGAAAAATACTAATCTCTGATTTTTGTGCATAAAAGGAGCAAGAAAACCTGCTGTTGGGGTGCTCGATTTGTGGAAAATCCAACAATATCTCTCCTCAGCGTGTTAAGATTGATTTATTGCACACCAAGCACAAATCTGCTTTTTGGATAATGAAATCACTAGTGTCTTTTCCCCCTCCACTGGTGCAGAGAAACCCCAATGTCTTCAGCAAAGGACAGGGCAGCTCCAGTGCTGGCAGGGGTGGAGGGGGATGGCAGAAGGCAGTCACCCCTGGCATGGCTCCCGGCTGACAAGCAGCGCTCCCGAAATGCTGGGGGAGCCCTGCGAGGAAAGAGGCAGCGTCAGAAAGGAGTGGCTCTGAGAAGACAGATCTTGGTGGGAAACCAGAACAAGAAGCAGTGAAGGAGCAGAAACAGCCCAGGGGAAAAGCAGCCTGGGTTGTTCATCTCTGGAAGCTGAGCATCCCCCACAAACTGGCCTTTTCCAGGGCCTTTCTTGCAGCCATCAGGCTTTGTGACAGTCCCTGCCCCACCAGCCCCAGCTTTGGTGGGCCTTTCCCCAGCTGCCGCCTAGCCAAGGCCCCAGGCTGCTCCCACCACGGCCGAGAGAACAAAGAGCAGAGACCTCAAGCCAAGTCCCACCTGCTTTATCAGTTGAGACACAGCGTTACCCACGAGCACACAGACATGGGCTGACCCTGCGCAAGGCCATGCTGTTCTGCCATCAACCACGTCCTTCCTCGTCGCTGCTTCCTGCGCTGCCTCCCTGCAGCGTCAGCTCCAGAGCAAGGTCTCGGTCCGATCACGGCCATGCCGGGTGGCCTTGGCTCAGAACTGCCAGATCAGCCTCCAGTGTTCATGTCCCGATGGAGTTGCCACCTCTGGACGTCAGGTGGATTGGAGGAAACACTGAGCTTGGTCCTCACTGTGAAGCAGAAGCTATGATAGGTTTCACCTCCCTTCTCCTGGAGGCATCTCCCAGATGCTGCTGGTGCACGGTGCAGGCAAAGAGCAGCTTGTTCACAGAATCACAGAATCACCTCAGTTGGAAAAGCCCTTGAAGCTCCTCCAGCCTAACCATGACCCTCCCCCTGACCGTTCCCAACTCCACCAGATCCCTCAGCGCTGGGTCAGCCCGACTCTTCAACCCCTCCAGGGATGGGGACTCCCCCCTGCCCTGGGCAGCCCATTCCAACGCCCAACAGCCCCTTCTGCAAAGAAATCCTTCCTCAGAGCCAGCCTGACCCTGCCCTGGCACAGCTTGAGGCCATTCCCTCTGGGCCTGGCGCTGGGTCCTTGGCTCAAGAGACTCATCCCCCCTCTCTGCACCCTCCTGGCAGGGAGTTGCAGAGGGCCAGGAGGTCTCCCCTCAGCCTCCTCTTCTCCAGACTGAACCCCCCCGGTTCCCTCAGCCTCTCCCCATCAGACCTGTGCTCCAGACCCTGCACCAGCTCCATTGCCCTTCTCTGGACAAAGTAAAAGGTTCAGAAAGGCCTCGGATCCCAGGAAAAAAACCCTGCATGGGGACACCAGGGGTTGGGATGCTGATGCCTGCATGATACCCAGCCCCAGGGATGGGCTGACTCCATGCCTGGGGCAGCCTCTGGTTCCTCACTTGGATGCAGGCATGGATTGAGTGCAGAAAGAACCGGGCAAAAGCCACCAGCAATGTCACACAGTCACCCTGCCAGTTTCCAAGGAGGGTGGCAGAGCCTCGGAGAAGTGATGTTTGGGATCTCTCCAAGGGGAAGCTAATCAGACAGCTATTACTTCAGTTACACACCGTTACATGCCCATTACAGGTGTGTTTTAAGCATCCATAGTACCCGCAGCTCCCTTCCCCAAGACCTACTGGTCATCTCTCCCTCCCCTTGCAGGCTGTCACCATACATCAACCCCCAGGCACTGCCACCATGCTGGGCTCTACCATCTCCACGGCCAGCAGCCACGAAACAGGTGTTACCCCAACAAGGCACAGCAGGCTGAGGGTTCATGGGACACAGGAGGAGACTGAGCCACCAGCCTGACCCTGCCAGTGCCTGGTATGGTGCTTTGCACCAAAACTGCAGCAGGATAGCTCACTGATCACTTCTGCGTGGAAAAAGCAGGAGCACATCCCACTGCCAGAGTTATTACCCTGGCTCTGGGGCTTCAAAGGACCTGCCAGGTGGCTCTTGTGTCTCACAAGTGTGCAGGATGTTATTTATCACCCACTGCAGCCAAAGCATCTACCAGGAGACCTCTGGGCCTGAGCTCTGCTCCCGGGACTGTCCATGGGGGCCCCAAAGCCATCTCCTCACCCAGGCTTGGGAGATGCCCATTTCTCTCCCCTGCCAGGGAGCCTGTGGGGAGCAGTTCCTGTACAGAGATCCATGATTACTTAAGGACTGTATCCCTTATTGAATTAAAATTAATTATTAGTAGCCCCCAATAACTTTTCAATACAGGCAGGTGAACACAGTGCCAGGAGTGATCTGTGATGTGGAAGCAGTGGCTGAGGCAGAGGCTCACGCACAAGTGTGTGTCTGTCATCCAAAGCCAAGGATGAGCTTGGGAAGCTGCACGCTAAACATACACACGGGCACTGGGGTTTCATGTAAAAAGAGGGAAAGTAACAAAACAAAGCAAGGGATCAACCAAGCAAGGCAGCATCTAGACCTTACGGCAGCAAGGTGAGGGGCTAGCCAGGTAGTTATAGGTATTTTGTGTGGAAGGTGGGAGTTGAGCAAATCTCCCGTGCCAGAGCTGGGATAAAGGTAAGGATTGCAACAGGCTCCCTGAACATCCCTGCCTCCACCCACACTGTGTCATCTCGTTAATCACCAGCGGGAGGGTGGGGTGATCCCTCCACCTAGCAGCACAGCCCTGCCCCAACACACCGGAAAAAGTGAGGCACGCCCAGCCCCGGGGGGCTTTCCCCCTGCTTGTATTTACACGCTCTAAGGGCCATTCTTGCAAGTTTTTGCTCTTCCGCCTGGCCTGCCTACACTGGGAATGGGGTGGGAGGAGGACAAAGGCACGCAGCGAGCTCTGGGCAGGCTAATCCCCTCGTTGGCATGCAGCTCAACACACGTTTAAGCTTCCCTCCCGGGTGGGTTTGCTGCATGGCTCCTGGAAGGCGCTTGGTGAAACAGCGAGGCTGGTTTGGTGGCACAACCAGACTCCCCGGCCATGCTCTGGGTTGCTCTCACAGCCCGGCGCAGTATCGCAGCATCACAGGACTGCAGCTGACAGCCCTCTAGCAAAAAAGGTGACGTTCTTGTCCTGGATCTTATACTGGTAAATCTGGACGAGATCCTTCTCCACCATCAGCTCCAAGGACACCCTCCTAATTATTTTAATCTGCAAAGGGAAAGGAACAGGTATCCTTTGGCTGCCCCAGTCACAGCATCCTCACCCCCCATGCCCCATGCTGGCCTGCAGGGAAGGGGGAACCACTGATAAAAAAAAACATCACACAGCTGGAGCCAGCCCCCCCAGTGGCAGCCCCCGATGAGACCATGCACTAACCAGACCCCACGACCCACCTGCCCTCACAGCCCAGAAGAGATCACTCCTAGCCAGGCTTGGATCAGGACAGGACAGTTTGGGGAAGCTTCCCAGGAACTAGCTATTTTGCTTTGCCATCAACTTGAGGCAGAAGACAGCCTGCCCTGCTGTATAAACCCTTTCCAGCTTCCAGAGATGGGGGAGCCCCCAGGATGTCCCTGAATATCCCCCCAGAAGTGGAGTCACAGCCGTCAGAGCCCGGATGCTCCAGCAGATCCTTGTGACCAAGGCTGCTCATTAATCCTCAGACGTGCTGCAGGCCAGGCTGGTCTCACAGGGCACAGATGGAACATGTTTTGCCTTCCCTCGGGCGTGCGGGCAGCAGTGTGTGTGACACTAACGTCTGCCACCTCTCTGTGCTCTCCTGTGCATTACCTGCCCATGAACATCCTTGCAGAAGCCAGTTGCCAGCCCCTCTACCCACAGGATCAGATCACTGTGATGACACAGGGAGTTCACAACCAGTTCGTTTTCCTCATCTTCTGAATCCTCATTGCTGTGAACCAGCACCACAATGTTGCCCTGGAAGAAGAGCACCAGACAGCGATGAGCCCCTGGCTGGTTCCTAATCCACTCAGAGTAAGGAAGGGGAGATAATAACAGGAGCTTGCACAAATGCCCTGCTAACAAAGCTACTTAGACACCCCCCAGCATGGCAGCTGGTTCTGACCTAAAGTCCACTGAGAAAACAAACAGCAGGTACATATAGAAAGCACTGAAACAGTTTGAGATAGATATATATATATATATAGATATAGATATAGATATATATCTATATATCTATATATATATATATAGTATTTACACACACACACGCGCATATATACACAATACGCAGCCTAAAAATACATCAAGCCTTTGTTACGAGACAGCTGTCTGGTTAAACCAGTCTGTCAGGCCACGCAAACAGCAACTCTGAGTGAATTCAGAACAGCTAAATAAAGACATGGCCAAACGGCCACAGCCAGAGCTGCAGTGCTCGAACCTTCCCAGCTCTGGCAAGAAGCAAAGAGCTCCCCAACGCAACACCCGCTCTATTAAAAGTACATCCCAAGAGTCTCTGCCTCAGCCCATGCTGAGGTCACCAAGGACTTAAAATAACATGAAATTCCCAATCAATTAAAATGTATTTTAAAGCTTTGGAACATCTTAGATGGAAACAGAAACATGCTAGCACGATTTGTCATCTTTTTTAGCTGTTTTGGAGGTAAATATTCTCGGCAAGCAGAACACCCCTTGTCAGCATTTACAGCACAAACACCCTGGCACCATATGAAGCACAGAATAACAAAACCTGACACCATCTACTTTATTTCTCACTCAAGCAGAGAGAGAAGTGGCTGGGGTGGGGGGGTGCTGCAATGTAAACAGCAAAGGATGGATGTGACAGTAATGATTTTTGGCTGTGGTGCTCTCAGAAGTTAGCACATTGCTGGGGAGATCTTTGTAGAAGTGCTGCATTGTCACATGTCCTTAGAAACCAGCCAGCACAACACACAGCAACGCTGAAGGTTGGTGGAAGCAGAGAGTTGTGTTCCCTCCAAGTGGTCCTTCACATCTGGCTCCTGCAAAACCCATCAAGCCCTTGCTACCTTTATAATTTGCTTCCTTCCCTGACCTCCCACACGCACACAAACGTGGGCATGAGTACAGATCTCTGGAGAGCCAGGAGCTCTAAGAAACTGTATTTTACACCTCAAATCCAGGCTTCCAGGTCAGGGACAGACTGAGCCCTTCTCTGAGCAGCACCTCCTGGGAAACCAGTTGCAAAGGTCCCTATGCAGGTACTCCAGGGACTAACACAACACCCTGAGTGAGGACCTAGAGCAACGACTTGAATTTCTTAGACAGCCAAAGCCTTTCAAAGCCTCATCACGCACAGCTGGGAAAAGCCAGGCTTTGCTCCAGAGGCTCTTCCGTACATGTAGCATACAGGAGGCTGCCCAAGGAGGGAGCAGTACCTTCAGCTGGGAGCACACCACGACCCTGCAGTAGTGGATGAAGTCCAACACCGCCACCGGCGCAGCGCCCAGGCTGAGCAGGACACTGAGGTCATCCACCAGCAGCACAGGGCCCTTCCAGGAGTCGCTGCTGGAGGGAGTCAGGGACGTCCGGACGAAGTCAAACAAGGCTCTGAGGTCGGAAGCACCCTCACTAGAAGAGAAAGAGGTCTCAAGGGGCTTAGCTCACACATGTGTTGGCGTCCCCCTCCTCACCCACTGTCCCGACGTGGGGAACACCAGCCTGCGCCCTCCCTGCTGTCTATGCTGCTGTGACGGTCATCAGGTCCTACACTTCCCTGCAGTCACTGCTCCTCTGCTTGCCTGTGAGCAAGGAAACCTTCCCGCCCCCCTCCAGGGAGCCAATAATAGTTTGGGTTGGAAGGGACCCTTAAAGGTCATCCAGTTCATCTGGTTCCAACCCCCCTGCCACGGGGGACACCTTCCACTAGCCCAGGTTGCCCAAAGCCCCGTCCAACCTGGCCTTGAACCCTTCCAGGGAGGGGGCAGCCACAGCTGCTCTGGGCAACCTGTGCCAGTGTCCCACCACCCTCACAGGGAACAATTTCTTCCTTACAACTAATCTAAATCTCCCCTCTTGCAGTTTAAAACCGTTATCCTCATCCCATCCCTACACCCCCTGATCCAGAGTCCCTCTCCCCTTTCCTGCAGCCCCTTTCAGCCCTGGGAGGCCGCTCTAAGGCCTCCCCGGAGCCTTCTCTTCTCCAGCTGAACCCCCCAACTCTCTCAGCCTGTCCTCACAGGGGGGTGCTCCAGCCCCCCCAGCACCCTCGTGGCCTCCTCTGGCCCCACTCAAGCAGGTCTGTGTCCTTCTGCTGTTGATGCCCACAGAGCTGGACCCAGCCCTGCAGGGGGGTCTCCCAAGAGCAAAGCAGAGGGGGAGAATCCCCCCCCTTGCCCTGCTGCCCACACTGCTCTGGGTGCAGCCTAGCACACAGGTGGCTTTCTGGGCTGTGAGCTCGCGTTGCTGGCTCACAGGCAGTCTTCCATTGTTAATACGCCCAAATTCTTCTCCTCGGGGCTACTCTCAATCCGCTCCTTACCCAGACTGTGTTTGTACTTGAAATTGCCCCGACCCATGGGCAGGACCTTGCCCTTGGCCTTGTTGAACTCCATGAGGCTCACATGGATCCACTTCTCCAGCCTGTCTAGTGTTTGATCCTGCCACACTCCAACAAATACCCCCTCACCCAGACCCAAAGGGCTGCGTGGTCTCACGGCACAGGGGTCTGCAGGGCTTCAGTCCCTGCCCTGGGTCTCACCAAAGGCCCATCTACCCCAGCATGAGTCTGAAACAGCAGGGAGCCAGGAGCATACAGGAACAGAGCAAGTATGTGGTCGTCCTTGCTCAGAGGCTGCCTGACCCAGAGGTGGTATCTTCCAATTTAACAGCCCTTGGTGGATTTTTTTTCTATCAAATCATCAGGGACACAGAGATAGTGAAGTGAGAATAAAAATGAAAGCCAGCATGGTTAAAGCAGCACTGCTCTCTTGAATGAGAATAAAACTCAGAATAATTTTTTTTTAAAAAAAGGAATAAAACTGTTTGGATCAAATAAAAATTTGACATAAACCAGTTGAGTGCTGAAATAAATTTTCTCTAGACCTGTAACATGCTTGGCAATGAGGATGGGGGTGGAAATTCTTCTAAAATGCTGGAGAAGAGGGACAGAATCCCTCTCCGAACAGCAGGGAGAGACAGGGCAGGACAAGCACAGCAATGTGCACGGCGCTGGCATTCCCCCTCACTTAGATGACCAGCTACTGAGTCCCTGGGCCCCGGAGGGAAGCCCAAAGGGAGCCAGGTCTCAGCTGTGGACCTTGCTGCTGCTCTTGGTGTTGGCAGCAGTGGCAGGGGATGCAAGGGGGGAACCACTCTGTGCCAAGGGCCCTGTTGAGCCCCAGTGGAACCACCAACTGCTCAGGTTTACCTTAGAAACTGAAAAGGACTGGACTGTCCTGACTGCTCCTCCTCTCCAAACATGAAGTCAAGGCAGGACTTGAGGCCTTCCAAGAAGATGAGCTGTCCTCGCTCTTTGGCAGCTGTCAGATTGACTCCCTTGAGAGAGGAAAACGCGATGTTGTAGAGTAAACAGCTTTGGAGGAAGGGTGCAAACAGAACCAAGTAGATCAACAGCCGATTTTTATCAAGTCTTCTCTAAATGTGCTAGTAAAGTCAGTGCATCAGTGAGTCCTGCACAGGGGATGAAATGGGTGGTTCTGTTACACACACTGGCAGACACATTTGCTGCCCTGTATTTTGCCAAGAGATTAAAAAAAAAAAATTATCGTGATTTGGGGGCTCAAACACCCTGGAATTGCTCCTGGGTAGACAGCATCATTGTATGGGAGAAAAACAGCTTCTCATCCAGAGGCAGGGAGAAGATACAGGCTTCTCCAGGCTGCCCCAAGGACCCTGCTGTAAGCAATTTCTTCACCCTCCCTTCTTGGCTGGTGAAAGCCTTTGGTTTTCACTATCTCCAAATCATCGCTGTGGCAATAACGACTCCCCAGCACAACCCACTCACCTGAGCGAGGCACAGCCCAGATCTAGAGAACACAATGGACTAGACACCCCAGTGCTCTCACAACACCTAGGAGAGAACAATGTGGCCAGGGCTCCCACGGGAAGCAGCCTCAGCCCTGATTCCTCTCTGGAGAATGAAGGAGGGACCACGACAAACTGCCTGGGGCCATGACTGAGACTCAAGCTGAGAGAGATTTCCAGCTCTCACCATGAGGCTGACCTTGAGAGCCACGTGCTGGGCATGTCCAGCCCCAACAGAGAAATCCCTGGCAGAGTTGCAGCAGACATGCAGAAGACCCCAACTGGAAATCTAGCTCATGTACTCCTGTCTCATCCTCCTTTGTTTCATCAGCAAGGGCTACTTTTGCCAACCATTCTATAGCTCCTCAGCGTACAGGTAACTGCATTAGTCCACCTTTCAAGAGAAAATTTAGTGCCTGTTACCAACATGATCACACAAAGATATCTCACACGCACTATCATCAGACCTTGGCCAAACTGCATTTCCCAGCAAGAAGTGCAAATTTGCTCAGCTATCCAGTGTGGGTTGCTACCCACATTTCACAACAGGACTGTGATTTCTTAAAATGGAGCCAAGGAGCACGAACACCAAGATTCGCAGCATCTCGGCAGCCCGGAAATAGGGCTGTTGCGCAACGCAGCAGGTAGGTGGACAAGACAGCGAGATAGATGGTTTACGAAGAGTTCAGGAAGGTTTAGCTCAAAGCAGTACTGCCTGACAGGCAGAACCAGAGGCATGGAACCAGGAACAAGGATCCTTGAGAATGCAGTTCCCATATTCCCTGAGAGAAGACATCCCTTCGGGATCCTGCGAGATTTTGGACCCTCCAAAGAAGGTGGCTGAGCAGGACTGGTCAGGAGCAGAGGCAACTCCTAGGACAGCCCTTACCTTAAGTCACGACTAGCTTCTGCCTGAACACTGGAAGAGGCATGCAGCAGTCAGCAGCGCTGGTGGTTTTGACCAGGAACTTTTTAAGCATCACAGAAAATACAGATTTTTGTTTATTTCCTAAACAATCATGCTGGGACCTGCAGGACATTTGAGCACAGTCTGAGTCGCCCAGCAAGGGGAAGGCTCATAGAAACTCTTCCCCCAAGACCTCAAGCACTGAGCAGAGCACTGTGCTTGGCACTGTCCCGACACCTTTTGAAAAGACCTTGGAGGTTTTCCAAGCATTTCCCAGCCCTCACGACAGCCCTGAGAGCCATCACACTCTCCTTGCTCACACAGGAGAGGGAGATGGAGAAAAGCGGTGTCCGCTTCTGCCTCCTACCCCTGTGTTTCATCTGCTCAACCTTCCTGTTATCTGACATTAAGAAAAGGGGCACTTACATTTTCATGTCAGATTTAAAATTTAATAAAAAAAGATTGTAAAGCCACATCTTATGCATTTGATCAATGAGACAATCCCTACGAGGGGGTGGGCCCAGCTGCTTTGTGAGCATGGAATTTCCATGTGAGGACCTCCAGAGAGAAGGCCTGCGTAGATTAAGGAAGAGGTCCTTCCCACAAATATTAACCCTGAGCTCCTCCAAGGCTTATCAGTTACCACACATTCAGTCCTCATTAGAGGAAAGACAGATTTCTACTGTTTTTCCTCCCAGCTGAAATGTAAGGGGAAGGATCCATTCATCAGGGCTGCTGCCAGAAAACACTGTCTACATCCATTAGAAACCAGATGATCAGAGGCAACATCTTGTTAGGTCAATAGTTGGACTGGATGATCTTCAAGGTCTTTTCCAAACTAGACAGTTCTGTGATTCTGTCTTCCATCACAGCCAGGGGATACTTTGACAAGCAGAAGCTACTCCAAGCCAAACGCTGTCTGATATGTGCCCACTCAGATCCAGTTTTTAATAAAATCAGCCCTGAGCTTGCCCTTCCCTTTCCTGGTCTTCCACAGATGCTTTTGGGAGGAAAATGGTCCCACCTACCATGCAAACTCCAGGAAGGAGAGCCTCAGGCAAGGCACTAGTCAGAGTTTTTAGAAATATCCCTTTTGTTTTCTAATACCTTCTCAAGGAACAGCATTAACCAGCAAGTGTTGCAACACACTCTTGCCTCACCTAGTCCACTTTGTCTCCTCTCTCTTCTCCTTCTCCCAGGCAAGCCAGAAGCTGTAATACCCATGAAAGGGACTCTTGCAGAGCACAGGGCACTTTGCTCTCCCTGCCATACCTCCTGCCAGTCCCAAGCCTGGCAGAGCCTGATGTGGGCTGCAGGTGGAGGGATTTGGCTTTCTGCAGGTGATATTTGCTCACTAAAACCGTGCCAGAAAGCAGGGCCGGAACAGAGAACTAAGGGAAGCCTCTTAGGCAATTGCAAGCACACACGATGGAAAAAATTCTAGCTGAGGACAGAAGAACCTTTATGTGGCAGGCCAGGAGTCAGGGAACAGCTGGCAAATATCTGATGTGCCACAAAGCAGGGTTGGGTTGCACGGCAGTCTCACCCACCTCATCCCCTTGTGAATTTTTGGAGCCCACAGGACTCAGCACTTGCTGAAATGTTTTGCTACAGCAGTGGCGAAATTCACTATTAATGTCAATAATTCATAAACCGATTTTAACTTCACTTCAGACATTTCTTCCGGCACACACAAACTCTCTGTATTTCAAATCAGCAAGGAAACAGTCTCCTCTGTTAAAAATACCGAGCAGCTCGGTGTTGTTACACCACGGCCTGCCTGGATGACAGAGAGAAGGGCCACAGCATGAGACGAAGGCAGCCAGGGGCAGTATGCTTGTGAGTCAGACCAGGAATTGGATCCCCTTGGGGCTATAATGTTCCTGAGTGGAGCCAGCAAGTCCAGGTTCATTTTCCAACTGGGAAACCAGGTCCCAAAGAGACCTGGAGTCACCCCACTGCAGTCATCTGCCACAGCAAACCTCTGCTTGCCTCCCAGCTAGCAGCCCAGCTGATGTAACCTCTGGAAGTAGCACAGGAAGCATCAGGACAACTCAGAGATGGTGGAAAAAGTGCTTAAAATGGCCAACGGCACCTTCCTGACTGCGACAGACACTACACAGGTCCCTCCTGCAGAGCCACAGTGCTGCAAGCACCCAAACAGCGTGTATTATCAGCCCTGAAAGCATTCATTATCTCACAGCACCACGCTCCATTATCACTGGGAGCGCATAGACATTATCTCTGGCAATCTGTCATTTATCGATCAAGCCCAGAAATGCTTCTGAAACAGCAGCTCGGTGTGATTGGAGCTGTGAGCTCTGCAACGGAGGGAGCACAACTGTTCTCATCCATCCAGGATGCTGCCAGGCAGGCAGCGTGGCAGCCCACCGGCCTGCCAGTAGTGACATCCCTTCAAACCAGAACCACCGCTTGCCATTTCATAAGGGAAAGTGAAATATTTGCAGGAGAGAACTAGAAATGGAGCGTGTGAGGCAGCTCAAACAGTGAACACAGCTATGGTACAAAGTACAACGATCAGGCCTGTGATCAGTCAAGTGGCCAAGGTTTCCTCTCTAGTGCAGTCACCTGTGGAGAAAGCAGAGATAACCAGGCGATGGTGTCTGGCCTGTGATCTCAGCGCTGTGTCAGGGGACAGGGGAGACCAAACTGGGATAAATAAATTTTTAAAACAAACATTGGATAAATGAGGGTGGGAGCACCGATCTGGCAAGCTGCCCTGGTGCCACTGGCCTTGCTAATGGCCCAGTGTGTTCTCTACAAGGTCATGGCAGATAACATTAACTGTCCCTTAAAGTGCAGATCCTCATGAAAAGATTGGGATTTGCAGAAGAGGAAAAGCGTGAAGCCGGTATTGTAGAGCCACAAACATCCAGGGAAACTTCTTCCTGCAAGTAAAAATACATCACTGCATTTAGCTAACACGTAAGGAACTGGTTCTGGACTGCTAAGACCTGGCAACACTCTGGGGAAGCAGCACGTGAGGTAACCATTACTTCCACTATGTATAAATATTCAGTATTATCACCATATCTCAGGTGCTGCGAGGACCAGATCCACAAAAGATTGCTGTAAATGCTGCATAATATGACCCTGGCTCCACAACCCTTCCTCCCAGGCCTGGGACACCTCATTCCCAGCAGAAACAGGAGCATTCTGAAGTAATGAAGCTCTTCCAACAGCAGTCTTTTTTAAGTGCATAATCTGCTAGGAATGATTACGCATGGGAGATTTAATCTTTGGATGGAATAACATAATGCAGGTGGCTGCCCATGGGATCCTTCCATGCAGTTCCTAGAGAGACTACAGTCCAAGCCCCCGCAACTCTCCTGGTCAAGGCAGAGAGCCAGGCAGCTGGTCTTGAGCCCACCACCGAGGAAAAGGAGATGGGAAGGGAGCAGTCGGTGATTTGGTGAAGCATGCAGCTCACCTAACTGCAGCGTGACACAGCTCAGGGTACTGCCCAAAATCAGGGTTTGCTGCAGCCATGTAAATGACATCCCAGCTGGTCTCTACAGCCACAAATTCTTAAGCAGGTCTATGAGCGAAGCGACGATGCCAAAACCCACCTTTACTGAGCCTGATGTGTTCATTCAGGTGAAGGAGGATTAAGGCAAAGACAATATCTTATGGAAACTCAGACAGATATAAAGAACTCATGTTATGACCTCCAACTCCTCAGAGCTTTGGGAGAATTCACAAGAACCGACCACACAGGCACCTGTGAAGTTATAATGTAAGACTGACTCAGACTTGAAACCAACAGGACAGGGTCAGCTCACTGCTGCAGGCAAATGTAATCCCTTCTCTGAACTCCCCTGGGCAAACTGTATTGTTCTTCTTAGCACCTCCCTTCACATCAGTAACCTGTTTTTGGAAGCATCAGACAGCAAATCATTTTGATTTGCATCGCACGTGTGCTCCAACTAATCCTCATGTTCTCTCCCTTCTCAGACTCTCCCAGGAGGGAGATGACAACAGCACCTATTAAAAGCACACGCACAAGCTGTGCGCTGGGAAATTTCACCACATTAGGAAACGCACCAACAAACATGACTCTGCTTTTAGAGCAGGCAAGGATCCCATTTTTAACAGCTGAATCTCCTACCTACGCCAGTTGCTATGCCCAGTTTCCTGTCCCACTTAGCAAGTTCCCCCCAAGATTTCCTCCTCTCTGCAACACGAAGGCCAGAACGATTCAGTCCTTGCAGAGGCTGGTTGGCTCAGCATGGAGAATCTGCTCCGCATGGGAATTGCAGATTGAGTATCTGCCTGTGAGTTAAAGCTCCAGGTGGAAACACTTCGTTTGCTCGGTCCATTTTGTTTACCTTAGGTCTGAGCTCTCAGACCATTGATCTCCTTTTAAAAGTAAAAAAACAAGTAGTAAATAAAATACAATTATCTAGCAAGCACCGAAACTCAACGCACATTTACAGTGGGGAATACACTGTTACTGCAACACCTGAAAGCGTTCTTCAACACCTAAAAGTCTTTATAAGCAGCAGCACTGTGGGGATTTCCAGCAGCACCAGAGGAGGGAGGACCAATGCAAGCCCTCATCCCTTCAGCCCTGGAAGGTCACCTGGACTTCCCAGTCAGAGCATTGAACATCTGAGCATTGAACAAAAATCAGAGAGATGCAGTTTAAAGCCAGAGCTCAGACTGATTTGCTGACACTGGGAATGACCCTGCCTACTTTGTTTCTCTGTTTCCTCGTTTCAGGGTACACATAATCCTTGCCTGACTCACCATGGGAAGAAAATCTGTAAGAACATACTCAGAGCTTGTGGCTCCTCAGATTGCTCTAACTGATGGCTTGGCCCAGAAGCCAAAAGAAGCATACAGGTGTCCTTCTGAATCTACAGGTCATTCAGCCCAAAGCACTTCATCACAACGTAACCACAGGACAGAGGACAGTCACCTCAGGAGCTCCTGTGCCATACAGCCAGTGCATCCTGCAGGCAAACAGAGAAGCCCAAGGAACAGACACTGTGGTATTTTTCTCCCCAGAGCACTCATGAAACTACATCTACCAATCTGGGCCTGTCTGGGGAATGCTGATCTCCAGAAAACATTTGTAAGCACAAAGAAAACAAGCAGCTGTTCAGCACTCCGCCCCCTCGGGTGGCAAAGCGCGGTGGAACCCTCACAGCGAGCTTCATAGCCAGGATTTTGCCCTATATCACATCTTTTTCTCCAGCAAGAAGCGATCTCCATCCCCTGCCCCAGCAGCACCAATCCTGATCATCCCTGTCAAGATCTGGAAACATTTGCTCACATGCAATTCCTGTTCCCCATTCTCATTCCTTTCCACCCAACAGAAACTACCTGGACCTGTAATTATTAACCTACGTCAAGAGACTTACCAGCTTCTGTGCTATGATGTTATAGTGACTGAAGGACTGGAGCAGGGCCACAAAGCAAACCTTACAGCCAGCTGGATAAGAAGACAAAAAGACACGTTATCATTTTGGTTTTTCAAGCTGCCATTATCAAAGCACATCAATCACAGGAGTCAGGGTACAAATCTGTCTGGAAATGTCTTTACGTGAGACAGGTTTAGGCAGCCTCTCGCTTACTTGTGGCTGGGCTTTCAATTTTCACTGTTGTATAGGATTTTCGCATGAGGGCAAATGTTAGTTTGAAAAGAAAGAGAACAAACAAGAACAAGATGACATTTTAAAAAGTAGGAGCCCCCTTTTTTGTCTTGTGCCATCCCACCCTGGGATCTTGTGGCACTGTTTGTTGATATTACTGCAAGGAGGCCAACGGCCAACTGTGACACAAACTACTGAAACCAAAAAACCCCTGTTTTGGCTCTCATAGGACAAGTGACCTTGACTGGAAAAACACACAGAACAAGCAATTCTGACAAAGATACCTCACTAAAACGTGATTTTAGGAAACCTGACACATGAGAATCTGGCCTTATAGTTTGGGTATGAACAAAATCAGTGTTTGTTTCTCCCTGCCTGAGAGCAGGACATGGAGTGTAACAAGTCAGGGGTCCCAGATGAGCCTTCACTGACCCCTCGGGAGCTCCCAAAAGTTTTGAGCACTAAGCAGGTACTCAGACAACACGGTGGTGTTACAGACCCAGAGTAACTGTCACCCTGGCGTGGAAATGAGAGGGTGACAGCAAGCACACCTGCCTTGAGACATAAGATTAATCCCCAAGGGCTGTGCATCCACAGGGATGGTGAGACCTCCCCCAGACAGATGGGCAGCTCCATGCAACGACTCCCAGGACAGTGCTGCAGTTCAGCATGTCAGCAGAGGCGTGGGGGGATGCAGGCAAACCCTGAGGCAGTGCCTCAGCAGGGCTGTCCCTTTGAACCATTCACACTGTTAACAATCTGCTCTCCACAGGCTCTCCTGCAGGTTCACTCTGTTCTATTAATCACAGAATCCTGGAACGGTTTGGGTTGGGAAGGACCATGGGCAGGCACACCTTCCACTAGCCCAGGTTGCCCAAAGCCCCGTCCAACCTGGCCTTGAACCCTTCCAGGGAGGGGGCAGCCACAGCTGCTCTGGGCAGCCTGTGCCAGGGCCTCACCACCCTCACAGGGAAGAATTTCTTCCTTACAACTAATCTAAATCTCCCCTCTTGCAGTTTAAAACCGTTATCCTCATCCCATCCCTACACCCCCTGAGCCAGAGTCCCTCTCCCCTTTCCTGCAGCCCCTTTCAGCCCTGGGAGGACGCTCTAAGGTCTCCCCGGAGCCTTCTCTTCTCCAGCTGAACCCCCCAACTCTCTCAGCCTGTCCTCACAGGGGGATGCTCCAGCCCCCCCAGCATCCTCGTGGCCTCCTCTGGCCCCGCTCAAGCAGATCCTTGTCTTTCTGCTGTTGGTGCCCCCAGAGCTGGACCCAGCCCTGCAGGGGGGTCTCAGGAGAGGGGAGCAGAGGGGGAGAATCCCCCTCTTGCTCTGCTGCCCACACTGCTCTGGGTGCAGCCCAGCACACAGGTGGCTTTTTGGGCTGTGAGTGTACATTGCAGGCTCATGGCCAGCTTTTCATCCATCAGTACCCCCAAGTCCCTCTCCACAGGGCTGCTCTCAATCCACTCATCACCCAGTCTGTATTTGTGCTTAAGTAAAACAATTTTTTTTAAATGGGGTAAAGCCATAGCTGAAGAAGTGGCAGTTATGGGGGGCAGAATGCCCTTAGCCCCACCACCTGCAGAGCACTCGGAGCTAAACTTCAAGTCTGATTGGTACCAGATCAGCTGGGCTGGCTGCTTTGACAGCAGAAAGCTGGAGGAGTCCATGAGTCCAGCACCTGCTCCTCAGGGGCTGGTCAGTTACTCACAGGTGAAACAGTTAGCAGAAAAGCAATTAGGCAACTTGCCAGGCTCTTTGTTTCTCTACTCACTACCTGCCAGTTGTTCCTGAAATTTTTAATCTCATTACAAAACACCTAGCTGGTGAAGAAATTACAGTCAACCCCTCATTGTCAGATGCTGATGTGATTTACACTGATGACGAAACATGGTGCAGAGACATTACGGGATGTGCCTAAGGAGACAGAGCAAGTCCCAGGAACAAGTCAGGACTGGGATCCATAAAACCTGACCCCAAAGCTTTGCACTAATCCGAGGATGCCTCATGCTTTGCAAAACCAGCCTCTGCTCACACAGAAACACTTTACACTGAAGGAACCTCCAAGGATCAAAGGCAACCCTTGCCTTGGAGAGTCCTGCTGCTGACATACCTCTGAGGTAGAAGGAGAGGAAATGGTGCACAAGGAAGCTGCCATCTGTCCTGGTGTCTCGCAGGAGAGTGAATTTACCCTGAAAAAGAAGAAGCAAAACAACTTAACAGAGGAAGATGGGGGCACAAACTGCTTCCAGTTCTATCTTGGTCAACAAGATGTCTGCTCAGGCTAGGGGAAATTCTGCAGGTATTAGTCAGAGAAAGAAGTGGACAAGCAGTGCCCCAACCACACATCCATTTAGAAAGGGATGGCAGCGCTTCTTCCAGACACAGCCCACAGGGCAGCATCAGAAGATGCTGAATTCACTCTTTCTGGGAGACATGCCCACCAGCTAAAAGCCCTTCTGCTAGTCCAAGACCCCAGCTGGACCCCTATGCTCTGTGCCCACCAAGAGCCACCTCCTCACACCCCAGCTGCTGCAGAGGACACCAAGGAGCAGCACTGCACCTTCCAGTGCCCACCCAGAGCACACACCTATTCGTGCCCCTGGCTAGACACCATTGCTCACAGCCACCCGTGACAATCACAACATCCCAGCTTCATCCCCCTCTTCTCCAACTCACAGTCATCTTCTTTCTACTCCAAGTGGCACAGATGGCAGGGGGACAACAGCCACCCACTCTGTTCCTCGACTGTTCTCCCACTGCCACGGCCATCATCGCCTGTGTGCTTAAAATGGCAACCCCGCTCTACAGCTGCTGCTTTTCCTGCCCCCAAACAGCCCTCCCCGTCCCCTGTTCTAGGCTTACCTCAAACACACCACATGCTGAACACAAAACCTTATCATCAGAATACATGAGCCCTCTGCACAAAGTATACACCTTGTTTTGATCATGCAGGAAATTAATTCATCAGTGTGTGCTTGTTATCAGTACCAGTCTCATCAAGGCATTTGTTTCCATTAAAACCTTAGTCAAAATGTTTCTTTAATCAATACAAATCATAGAAGGGCTGCTTTTAATCACGAAGAACTTATCAATGCCTTTTTTTTTTTTTTCAATCTATTAGAAGAAAAGAAAAAGCCTTTTGGAGCAACGAGCAATCTACCCATAAGCAATCCACAAGCCATCTATCAGAGACAACTCCCCAGTGCCTAAAATGGGTTATAAAGCAGTGCTAATGGAACAGCAAATATTGAACACGTCTGCGGGGAATGCAAAGCAGAAGCCAGGGTAAAGAAGCGCTGCTCTGCTTCAGCCAGAGAGAGCTCTTTCCCACCCAAAAAAAAAAAAACCAAAAAAAAGGGTTATGCCTCTGTGGCCATTACAATAATGAGAGGCACCATGCTGGAGAGCATCTCGCTGAGACATATCCTAAGCCTGGAGGAGTCTCTGGGTTTGAGCAGCACAAGCTCAAACATCCTGCAGTTTATCTTCTGCACGACTCCATCCCCTTCAACTCCCCTCTTCCTCACAACAGCCCGCTGCAACAGCACTTCGAGTGCCCTCCCTCGCCTGCTAGCTCTTGAAAGGCTCTCTCCTTTTCTCCCACACACGCTGCGCAGCACACAGCAGGATGTTATCATTCAGAGCATACAATATTTTGCTTTTTCGAACCTTCCAGTTATCAACCTTTAAATCCTGTCAGCCCTCACTTCGCTGTCACACTGCAGCTGCTTTAGGCAGCATTCAAAACTCTTCATTTCTGATGCTTGGATGCCCAGCTAGCCAGGGGTGGAAATGTCCAACCATGCATCTCCAGAGGCAGAAGAGGCAGGCAAGGTAGGCAAGGCATCAACTCTGGGAAACTCCAGCATCCTGCTTGTGGTCACAGAACTGCCCCAAAGCCTTTACCAACTCCCAAATACAGGAACAGAGGTTCTCCCAGTCATGTCGACACAAGGAGGGAGGCATGCCAAGCCAGCAGGAATCTGCGAGGCTTCCCAAGGTCTGCAAACCCCTGTGGTCATGCTGTCTCCATGCAGGCCCACGCACCTCTTGCACCCATCCCCACAGATGGCACATACCAAATTGTTTAACAGTTGGCTGGAAGAAACCAGGTCCCTGGGGGACCTGGTGGGCGGGTGGCTTCCCCTTGCTGCCAGGCAAGAGGAATTCTGCAGAGGAGCAGGTACGTCCTGGCCCCACCACCACCACCACCTTGTTTACCACCGTGCAGAAAACCCATGGCACCCAATTTGCCACCAGACATGCATTCTGATTCTCTTCCCCATTTTGCACATCATTCTCAAGCACAGATTGATGCTACTGGGGACAAAGCACTTCCAAAGGCAAGGCCTTCTTGTAGCACCTTCTCCACCCTTCTGCCCCAGAACTCTCCCTCCACACTCTGCTTTCACATTCTTTCCACCTGCAGGCTACACAGCAGAAGCTGCAGCTACTTGTTAGAAACTGCCAAAATCCCTTGGCAGGGCAGCAGCGGGTGTCACAAGCACTCAGCAGTGACATGTCAGATACACCCACACAAGCGGCAGCTTCATCCACCTACCAGCCCTGCAGTGAAGGCATTTGTCAGCACTTTGAAATGACACAAACCAACCATAGAGATGCAGAAACCGGGATGGCAGAGACAGGAAGAAGAGATTTGCAAAGGGCTGATGCTTTCAAGCACAGCGGGACACCAACTTCCAGCCAGCCACAGCCAGATATCTCAGCACACCCCACAGACCACATTTCCCAAAGGGGAGAGCCCAGACCCAGACAGCACAGCTCTGTGCAGCAATCAGCGGTGCAGAGGGCAACTTGTAAAACCACCAGCTTAGTCCATACCACAGTGTATGAACTCAATCTTCCAACTCTGGCACCCGGGAACACCACCTGCTCTGCAGCCAGTCATAATCTGGCGCTACACTACTGACAGACAACGCGACAAAAAGGAATCTGGAGCATGTGGTGGGAAGTCCCAGTCTCTGGCTGATGGGAGAGGAAGAGCCAACACAAATCCGAGGCAATTCCTCACATAGAGGTTCACTTCCTCTGACAGGTCCTGCCTGGGCTGCCAAGTCAAAATCCAGGATCTTCAGGCTAAACCTGGTTTTGCTCTCCAGAATCTGCTGTTTGCGTCCTGCCTCTGAAACCAGCACAGTGACAGCACCCACACTCATCCCACAGCTCCACCATCAAACCCACCTTAAAGCACAGGCTCCACTCTGCCAACAAACTCCAAGGGCTCCTCGTTTAGCGTTTCACACGCCTTAAAAACCCAATCATCAACCCACAGGACCTACAGGAACTCGGGAATCCACACAGCCTCAGTGTCGGTCTATCCTTTATGGAGAGTGACACTGCCACCATAGAGCCTTAGCCAGCAACCTCTACCAGGTTTGCTTTGAGCCTCGAGGACCTGATCTCTACCCAGAACTGCTCTCCCAGCTCTTCACCAGCATTTCTTCCCCAGCAGACCAGCTCTGCCCTGCCCTGCTCTGGGCAGGCTGACAAGGATTTAGCTGTCTCGCATTTTCCAGCCTAGGCAGAAAGCTGCCCTACTCACATCGTAAGCCCTACAAGAAGGGGGAAACTCAAGGCTTACAAAATAAATTATCACCCCAAACCTACTTTTTTTAATCGAAGCTAGCATCCATCAGGGAAAACATAATGTGTAACACACGCATATTTTATTAACTTTTTACCTGAACCGCTTCACAGCTCTTTTACAGGGTGAGGGTGTTTAGTTACAGCGTGATTTCATTAGCCCAAGAACTGCATGGATGAACTGATTAGTGGCCCAAAGGAAGAGAAACCTCTGGAAACCACCTCAGGGCCCGGAGGAGGGAGCTTCACCCCCGGCTTTGCTGTTATTCACGTCACGGCAGCGACCAGGCACCAAGGGCTTGCACGGCCGGAGTCCGGCCCCTCCGTAGCGGCTGATACCGGCGCCAGGGGCGTGAGGGACGGCGGGGAGCCGGGGTCGGGCCCTGAGGCCGAGCCCGCCGCCATGCCG
>NW_020799095.1:3177837-3191879 GCF_003259725.1 Athene cunicularia
CCTCCCTCCCTCTTACCGTCTCCGGCCGCTGCGGGGAAGCGTCCAGCAGGTCGTTCAACTCCGCGAACATGGCGGGCAGCCGCAGCAGCGGAGACCCGGAGGCTTCCGGGTGGGCGAAGCTCTGCGGGCCCCGCGCATGCGCAGAGCGGAGCCCGACGGCGCCGCCTGCTGGAGGGGCGGGAGCTGGGGGGTGTGGCCGTAGCCCGCCTTTTTCCCGCTCTCCCTCAGGCGGCTGGAGGGAGGGGGTAGAGCAGTGTCGCTGGGCACCCTTAGCCTGGCGCCCATCCCGCCCTCCTCTGCCAGGGGGCTTTGGCTGGGCAGCCTACAGCCTTTCCCGGTGCTTCGGGTTTGTCCTGCTGCAGGACTTGGCCTTTCCGGTGGTTGAGCTCCATGAGGATCCTCTCAGCCCATTTCTCCAGCCTGCCCAGGCCCCCCAGCACATCTCGCCATCCTGATCGTTAGTGAAACGATCACTGGGGGAGTTGGTTATTGCTAGCTGGCTAAGCAGGAGCCAGCAGTGTGCCCAGGGGGCCAAGGAGGCCAATGGCATCCTGGCTTGTGTCAGCACCAGCGTGGCCAGCAGGGACAGGGAAGGGATCTGAGCCCTGTGCTCGGCACTGGTGAGGCCGCCCCTCGATGAGTGGGTTCAGTTTTGGGCCCCTCACCCCAAAAAGGCCATTGAATGCCTCGAGCGTGTCCAGAGAAGGGCAACGGAGCTGGTGCAGGGTCTGGAGCACAGGTCTGCTGGGGAGCGGCTGAGGGAACTGGGGGGGTTCAGTCTGGAGAAGAGGAGGCTGAGGGGAGACCTCCTGGCCCTCTGCAACTCCCTGATGGGAGGGTGCAGAGAGGGGGGATGAGTCTCTTGAGCCAAGGACCCAGCACCAGGTCAAGAGGGAATGGCCTCGAGCTGTGCCAGGGCAGGGTCAGGCTGGCTCTGAGGAAGGATTTCTTTGCAGAAGGGGCTGTTGGGCGTTGGAATGGGCTGCCCAGGGCAGGGGGGGAGTCCCCATCCCTGGACGGGTTGAAGAGTCAGGCTGACCCAGCGCTGGGGGATCTGTTGGGTTGGGAACAATAAGGGTGAGGTTCATGGCTGAATGAGATGATCTTCAAGGGCTTTTCCAACTGAGGTGATTCTGTGAAAGTCCTAAATGGGATTGCATCCCAGTACCAGCCACCAGTGACTGGCCTCCAGCTGGACTTGGCACTGGTCACCACCCTGATCTCTGGCCCAAATGTGCCCCCCTACACCCCTTTGTGACTGCAGGCCCCTGGGTTTCTATGGCAGACATAATATACCTTGGGACAGTGGAATATTTGGGAGGGGTCTGTTACTCCCTTAACATTTCCTATTGCATTAGTAGCACATTTGAGTGCTGCTGAACATTAATTTGGGACACAGAGAATGAGCCGCAGCAGTTCCCAACTAGCAGCTGAGTAGTAACTGCAAATCTACAGCCTGTAAGCACAAAAATCAACATTATTTAGTGTTATTTTTGACTGTGTGCCTGAATTTGCATTTTTTGGCACTGAATTCACCTTTCCCCTACGTTACCTGATCTAAGCTTTCATAACCTGCAATTTTCAAAATGCAGATGAGGATTTCCTGGCTGAGTGGTGATGTGCCAGAGCCCTGGATGTGCCAGGGGGGCCTGGAGAGAAGATGCACCCGCCTTGCACTGTCTCTTCTGCTGTGAGCATTAGGGGGCATCAAATGATGCTAATAAATGGCAAACGCCGAGCAAGAGAGAGGAGACGTCTGCACAGTTTTAGCGTGGGGCTCTGCAGAACCACAAATTATCACTACTGAAGGTTTATGTGCATTTAGGCAGGTGAATTAATGGGAGAAGGGGATGAATCCGGCGAAGAGAGATCTCCTGATGGCCACCACCGTCTTGGGGAGTCCCCAGGCTGTGAATTACTGGAGCTTGGGAGAAGAACTGTGGGAGCACAAGAAGTGCTGGCCTTGGCCTCAGTCTTCCCTCACCTGGTTAGGATGACAGTGGTAGAAAAGCTGTATGGATATTTGGTTGAGCCATTGCAGCTATTCTCTCTTTATTTCCTGTGTTTGTATGTATATGATCTGTAAAATTTATCATCCCATTGCTCCATCCCTTCTTCAGGGTGTTTAGGAATACGCTGGATAAACCAGGTCCCAGCCCAGACCCTGAGATATCCCGCCTGTAATCTCTCCTGGTTGCAGAAACCGATCATTTGTGTCAGCTCTTTGCTTCCTGTCTTTTAACCAGTTATTTAGCTGTGAAAAGACTTCCTCTCTTACCCTTTGATGGCTTCATTTCTGTAAAAGCTTTAGCTGAAAGCTTCTTTAAAAGTCCAAATCACTTTGCTTTTGTTTTCCTACCCTTTCACAGAGCTGGGAACCTGGGTCTGGTCTCAGGGAGTCCAGTAACCAGCTAAGTCCCTGCTCTGTGTTGGTGCAGCCAGAGCCTTAATTCCTTCTCTGCCCTTTGAAATAGTCTGGCTCCTGGCCTCCTAGTTCACATGGTTTGTCTGCAGAGCCCCATTCTGCGGTGCAGACGGCAGCCAAGGGAGTTCATGGACAGAGAAGAGCTGGGAGATGCTCCTACCTGGGAGCTCTCTATAGGGCTGCATTTGTATGCCAGCGAACATGCCATTTTCAGGCCATCTTTTGTCTGCACTGCCACATTTCTCTCTCTGTCGCACTTTTCTTCCAGTTTCTTCAGGAGCTGCAGAGCCCTAAATGCCTTGTAAATGAAATGTAAAATCCTCTCTTTTTCTCTCTGCAGTGGGAAGGGGACCAAAACTGCATGCAAAGTACAGCTGCATCTCTCAAAACACCTCTTGTCCTTCTTAATATATTCCTTCTCACATTTCATGACTTGTTACCGCGCGAAGGCAGTGAGAATTTTGCTGCTAAAACTGTTGCCCCTTCCCTCCCATCTGCTTCATGCTTATTTGCAGTATTTACAATGCAGCAAACCCTGTAAGTATTGCATGGTGGAGCCATATGGCATCCATAGGTAACAATGCTGCTTACAATTAAGCTCCTCTGATACGTCAGACCAGTGGGTAAAAAGCACTTTGTGACCAAAAGTAGGAAAAAAACCCAACTGAACAAATCAAAACCATTAATCTTGTGGTGGTTGAGGTAATTCCCAAGCTCATCGCAGGGAAGGTTAACTAAAACTTCTTGATGTGAGTGCACAGAGAATGATTTTTAGGGAGAAGGCACTTTTGATTTACCTCCTTTGATTATCTGCTTCTGGCACACGAGGTGCCTGCGTTACTGGGTGACCCGGGATATTCCCCTCCCTTTGGATTTTAATGCACAAATCAAACGATACCACAGCAAAAGGAGCGTACTGAAGTGGGAGGGTTTTCTTGCCTTCAAATAACTCCGTTGTTGCTAATAGAATGCTAAATGCTTTAGTAATGCTTTGAGTCATAAAAGATCATTAGCGCTTGGAGGCCAGAGAAGGTTAATAAGAGAGCAGATGTTGGGCTGAGTCAATGGCCAGCTAAGAAAAGAAATGGGCAAGTTGTCCCTTTAACTCAGCTTGTGTTTGGGGGATAAAATCAACCAGTTCAATGCTCGGGCCTTGACATGGCAAAAAGCAGCTGGAAGGAATAATGGATGAGCTGAACCAGGTGCCGAATCTCTCTGAAGAAATGCAAGAGCCAGACTTTGACAAGAATTTCTAAGCCAGCGGGTCCCTCCCTGTGACAGGCAGTGGAAAGAGGGAGCACAGTGTGAGAGGCAGGGCTGTTCTCTGGGGGTGGCTGCTGCCTGCTCCTGTCATTGTCGCTGTTACTCAGACGTGTAACCCTGCTGTAACCTCGGGCCTCACCCCTCTGCCATTAGCAGCACTCTTTTCTACATGAAAACTTGGGGAAAACTGGTTTCTTTTGGTCATGCTAGCAACGCGGACACACGACTTTTTTTTTTTTTTTTTTTTCCCCCCTGCTTGTCTACACTTTGCAGATGAGCCACAAACACCAGAGCTTGTTATGGTTAGTTCCTAATTTCAAATATTGCTGCCTACGGTTGTGTTTGGACCCACTCTTCCCACTTTTGGCAGCTAGCAGATCTCCCCTGCCCCCGCTGGAAGGGGGGGGTTAGGTATTACCCTAGCTGGCACGGCACCTCGCTGTCTTCCTCAGAGACTGGCTCAGAAATGTAGAGGGTAAAACAGCCAAGTAGCACCCAGGGAGTGGGAAGCGAGGATGGTTGGCTTCCATGTTCCCGTCTCTTTTAGTTTGGCAGTGGTTGGGAAAATTGCTGCTGCTGAAACGGAATCCCACAGGTATTTACAAAGACTCTAACCTGTGATTCCCTGAGGCCGCAGATGAGAGAATTATAAAATAGTTTGGGTTGGGTTGTAAGGACAAAGGTCCGGAGAGGAGACAGGGAAAATAAATACAAATTTACATGCCTGGGTATGTGGTAAAACAGCTGGGACACCTGAGCTGCCTTTATAAGACACCCACAAAATTAAAATGCGGAGCAGCATCAGTGCATATGTCTCCCTCTTTTACCTTCTCCTCACACTGGCTGCATGAAGCTGGGGAGCCAGATAGACACAGCAGGTTGGAGTTAGTCCCACGTCTGGGTATTAGTTGTCCTGGAAGATTTTATGAGGGTCTGATATGACTGGGACAAGAGAAGTAGAAGGTAAATAGAGAAGAAAGGCAGGAAGGGCAACTAATTTTATTCTTTCTCTTTTCAAATATTACTTTTTACGTATTTGTATACATATATACATGTATATCCCCCTGTGTATATAGCAACTACTAAAAACGTAGAAGAAAATGGTTAAGAATTACAATTCTGTCAGCCCCCAGTGAAGGGAAGATGAAGCTCATAACCCATTTTGCAGAAGCAACAGCTCTGGCAGGGGGACGGGAGAGCAGGCCTGAGATTTCTTATGAGAAAAAAGCAGGAGCATCACAGGATCACTGAGCATAAGACTGGAGGGACCTGGCGAGGATGTGCAGACAGAGCAACACCTGCCGCCAGGCGAAATCAGCTGAACTTAAACCTTTCTTGACAGATGTTTGTCCAACCTGTTCTTGGAAGTCCTCAGTGATGATGACTCTGCAACCTCTCTTGGCATTTCTTTCTGGCACCTCATTATCCCCGCGTTAGACACTTGCAAAGTATCCTTTGCTACATTTAACCATGGTTTGTTTGCTGATTGCCCGTGGCCATGAAAAATAATTTACTGCATTCATAAAGCAAGGAAAAGGAAACAAAACAAACAAACAAACAAACAAACAAAAAAAAAAAAGAAAAGAAAAAGGGGTTTGATTCAATTTTTTAAAACTCAGTTTTCCATTTTGACGCAAAATGCCTGCTGGGTCTCCACGAGGGGTCTCCAGGCCTTTGCCAGCAGAGACTGAAAAATCCAGAGGCTGAAAAATCCCCAGGAAACGTGCTGAAACCAGCGGGGATCCGGCAGCAAAATCATCCCAGCGGGGAACTGCCGAGATCCTGAGGAGGGCTGCAAGCAAAATGGGATCAAAGCAGGCAGAGAAAACGCTGTCCTTCTCCTCTCCCAGCTGCAGGTGTTTGGCTCTAAAGATACCACTCCCTGCCAGATTCTCTGCCCTTCCCACCCGCCGTCATTCCCTCAGCCTTCATGTTTGTCACGTTTTTCTGACTCTTCCTTATTTTGCCCCATCCTGCTTTTTTTTCTTGCCTCTCTGACCACCCCTTCTGCAGCACTTCCTTCTCATCCTCCCAACTTTTGCTCGCAGAGCTCTCCCACGGCTCCTTTTTTCCTGCTGTCTCCTATTTCTGCCAATCTCATGTACTCTCAGCAGCCTGAGGACGATACAGAAAACTTCACAGATCCACTTCTCCCCTCCACATCTGTACCCCTGGCCTGGGTCACCTCCAGAAGTTAGAGCTCTAAAACTGCACAAGAATCTCCTCATCTTCTCCCAAATCCTTCCTGAAATCTCCTCCTTTTCCAACGTCTGCACAAAACCCCAGCAAGTTTGGCTTGGCTTGTGCTAAACCCCACTGTCTGCCGTGCCAGCCAGTATTGTCTCACTGTTTCTTTGTGCTCTTCTACCCAACAGATTGTCTCCATCTGCTGTCTCTTGCCTTGCAGTTAAATTCTGAGCTCTTTGAAGCAAAAACTCTTATATTCATGCAGTGTTTTTGCCACACCTAGCAAAAGGAGATCTTCATTCAAGACCGAGACTCCTAGGTACTTCTGTAAAATGACTTCTAACTCATTTAATAAATGCAAATTGTATATTTAGTTCTGAGCAATATTCCTGCATCGAGCAATATCGGGGAGTGAAAGAAGCAAAAAGTCGGGCGTAAAGTGTCTAGCTGATAGAGAAGCTTGCCCTTCAGCCCCACCTCTGTCCTTGTGGAGAAGTGTTGTGCTGGAAAACACATCGTAAAAACCAGAGCTGAGAGGGACCCAGGGGACCAGCAGTCCCACAGCCTCGCCGCAAGGGACAGTCAGCAATTCTTGTCACCCGGAGATGCATCCAACCTGCTCTTGACGACCTCTCCAAGGAGAGCTGTCCACCCTCCCCAGGCAGTCTGTCCTTATGATTCTTTCTCCCTACAGTTAGGAAATATTTCCTAATGTCTTGCTGAACTGCCTGTTCTGGCAACTGAAGTTTGTCATTTGAAGTTCACCTTTCTTGGGCCGTTCTTCTGACGTGCCACCACAGGCCCTGGTTGTTCCCAGACTTTTGGAAGAAACCCTTTACACCCTTCGAGGCAGTTCTCCTGTCTCCCTTGGGCTTCTGTTCTCCACGTTGCCCACCCCACAGTGCAGAGGCTGGTTTTCCTGCATCCCTCATCTTTCTTGATGGTTCCCCTGAACCTTCTGCCATAGTCTGCATCTTCCCTCAAGTGACATGCCCCAAACTGGACCTGGTCTTGTAAAACCTTATCCAACCCTTGTGCTACCTAATAGATCTGAGGTGGCTTTAACTGGTTTTCTAAGCACCACAGGGTGAAGTTCAGACGATGTCTAACCAATCTGTGTACGCTGTTTAATATTCTCATTTATTGCAGTTAGCATTCTCTCGGTGGAGAGCACATTATTTTATTTATTGTGGTAGGCATCTGCTCACAGCTGACGTTTTTAAAGACTGTTTTTTAACAAAAAAGCTACAGTGAAACCCTTGAATTCTCAGCCTCCTTTGTCAGCAGCCTTCCTTCTTCGCTGGGTCCAGACCAACACTCCCTTGCTCGTTCTCCTCCTGCTGATGAAGTCTTTTCTTCTTCCTCTTAATGATGCTCGCTATTTCCATCTCAATTTGTGCCTTGACCTTTCTGATGTTTCCCCACATGCTTATGCTACTCTTACAACTGTCCTTAGTAATTTGACCTAGTTCCCACTTTCTGTAAACTTTTCTTCTTGAGCCTGAGGTCAGTGAAGAGCTTGCGACCTAGCCAAGCTGGTTCCTACCACATTTCCTATTGGGATGGTTTGTGTGGTGTTTGCATCGTTTCTTTGAAGAACTGCCCGTTTCCTTAACTCCTTTCACCTTTAAACGTGCCTCCCATGAGAGCTCACTTACCAGTTCTCAAAAGTGTTGCAGGGTCCCTTGTTTTTATTTCCCTTTTCTTCCGCATCCCTTCATGAAGGTTGTGAGCTTGGTCACTCCACGCTCAGTCTCGGCCAACTTGCCTCCTGCCTTTACGTCTCAAATCAGTCTCTGGTGGCTGATGGCCATCGCTGCCTGCAAATGTGCTGGGCTGTCCGCGCCCTGTTCTCTTCCTCTCCCAGCAGAACCAGTTAACCCAACCCATGCGCTGGCCGGCAGGGCACAGGGCAATGACAAACAAGGGCTGTGTGGTTAAAGCCATCCCCAGAGCTTCACTCGCATCAGCGAACACATGCCAAGCTGTCCTTTCCCACACTGAGCATTTTGCAGTTTATGAAGCTAAGAGGATTTTGCTTTTCTCTGCTTTAAATCCAACGCAGAGTCGGTTTAATACTGGATTCGCTCCCCCTTACAGTGAGGCTAACGCAGTAATTGGTATTTCCCGTCACCAAATACTGAGATCCTGATGCTTTGCGGCCACACAAATACCAGTTAAGGGCTCTCACAAGCCAGGGGGCAGCCCGGCAATGGTGGAAAGACCTGGACGTCAGCAGAGATGCTCCCACAAGCTCTCCACGCTGACCTACAGGACGGGACTTCTCCCAAATGTGCCTTTGGGTCACCAGGAAGCATCCTGAGCTCCCCATGCAGCAGTCCTGGGAGGGGGGGTGCTGGTAGAGCAGCTCCCAGAGATGGTCCAGATGTGGGTCAGGAGGGTTTGGGAGTGATGTCTCAAGCCTGACCTTCCTTTTCCCAGGTCCTGGGAGGTTGGGACAGTAAGGGTAGGCTTCGTCTGACCACCGGTAGATGTGCACAACCAGAGCACGTCTGGGCTCAAGCTGTAGTCAAAGGGAGCCAGACCCTACTGTGGTGGAGGGTGTGGGTCAGAGAAGCACCCACTAAGGGGGAAGGAGGTGGTCAGCCTCATCTTCCAAATATTCCTCAAAGGCAAGGGAGGCTGCCGGGGCTGTGAGGCCAGCTCTCCAGCATGGAAATGGCATCAGGGGTGTTTAAAATGGCACGCAGGGGGAAGACACGGCGTTGCCACGCTGGCATGGTCCAGGGAGGCAGCAGGATGCTGGTTTGGGCTGGGGTGGGAGCATCCGGGGCCACCTGTCAGGGAAAGGGGGTGCCTCTGCCAGCGTAGTGGGTGCCAGCACCCTGTGACAACGGCTGCAGCTGTGCTTGGTGTGTGTAAACCCGAGCCAGCAAAGAGACGGTGCTAGAGAGGACACGGGCACAGAGATCCCACCCTACCAGCTCCTGGTATCAAGCAAATCCCCAGGCTCCACTCCAGATAAAGCTCCCAGCAGCTTGGGGAGGGATGGCCAAACCCTGAATCCGAAAGGAGCAGCGTCCCGCACCAAGGGCATTGAGCGCAGCTCAGCCGGTGAATCAGGACTCCGGCTATTTTGTTTCAGGCAGCCGGAGCTCGTCAAAAGGAAGAAAGGCTCCTTGTCTCGGGGTCGCGGCTCTAATCCTGTTATGTGTCTGCGAGAGAAAAGAGGACAACGGAGCGAGGAGGACAGACCCGGTACCGATGCCAATTCCCTTCCCTTCGCACCCTGCGTCCAGTGCCAGCCCTTGCCCAGCCACAAAAGGCTGCCTCCCCTCCCAGCGAACTAACCAAGCATTTAAATTTAATAGCTGTCCGCAGCCTCGCCGTTTCAAAGTGATCAGGCGTTTGATTAAAGCCCATGTGTTGCTTTGTTGGCTGGGAGGCGAATTCCTCCACAGGGCCCGTAAAATCAGCTCTGGTGACCAGTGTGGCACACGGCGGATGCTCTTCGCCATCGCCCCTGCTCTCCCCATGTCAGACAAGGTGCTGACGGGGAGCCTGCCCCCTCGGGTAACCCCCTGTCCCCTCCATCCTGATGCACCCACACATACAAACCATGCTCCTCCTCTGGTGCTCCGGCAAAGCCAGAGTGGGAGGAGAGCCCGTGGGCTGCGGACAAGCCGTCACCCAGGGGGTGAAACCGAGGCACAGCGAGGGATGCTGAGCCCAGAGCCAGATGCGGCTCCAGGGCTTGTGGCCAGCTGGAGCGAGATGGGGAATGGAGGTTGTGTCTTCATGCGCTGGGTAGGTGAGTCGGGTCCGAAGCAGGGGGTACAGCAAGGAGGGGAATTAAAGGGGTCAGACCGATAGCCCAGAGCTGAGGGACAAGGGGACAGATACCCCCAGCTCTCTTAACATGTGTGTTATGAGCAGGAGCATCCTTAGACCTGCTTAAATCCTTGTGACCCAGTTTTGCCCTGAATCCCGATAAGTCCCCACAGCCTGTGTGGGTGAGCAGCTTCAGCTGAGAGTGCCGGGCTGAGGATGACCCCTGTCCCCTCGACTCCTCCTTGGGTCCACTCCTCACTGCTCTTAAAGGAGGGGTTAGCACTGAGGAGTTACCCCCCAGCCTTGTCAAGACGCTGGTCCCCCACTGCCCTTCACTGCCCACCTTGGCCACGTGCTGGGCTCTTCTGAAAAGCACAAAATGGGTGGCAGAAGGACGAGCAACTCCAGCTGCCACTTTGCCCACCTGGGAGACTCCCAAGGTGGGTACCTCCGTGTCAAGCCAGGGCAGATCCATGATGGACGGGCTGTGCCGGGGATGCTCATGGCTTGGATGGGCACACCCTTTGCTGGGTAAAAAACTGGCTGGATGGCCGGGCCCAGAGAGTTGTGGTGAATGGAGTTAAATCCGGTCAGGAGTGGTGTCCCCCAGGGCTGGGTGCTGGGGCCACTCCTGTTTAACATCTTTACTGATGATCTAGATGAGGGGATCGAGTGCCCCCTCAGTCAGTTTGCAGGTGACACCCAGCTGGGTGGGAGTGTTGATCTGCTCGAGGGCAGGGAGGCTCTGCAGAGAGACCTGGGCAGGCTGGAGCCATGGGCTGAGCCCAACTGGGGGAGTTTCAATAAGGCCAAATGCCGGGGGCTGCCCTTGGGCCACAACAACCCCCAGCAGCGCTACAGGCTTGGGGAGGAGTGGCTGGAGAGCTGCCAGTCAGAGAGGGACCTGGGGGGGATTGATAATGAGCCAGCAGTGTGCCCAGGGGGCCAAGGAGGCCAATGGCATCCTGGCTTGTGTCAGCACCAGCGTGGCCAGCAGGGACAGGGAAGGGATCTGAGCCCTGTGCTCGGCACTGGTGAGGCCGCCCCTCGATGAGTGGGTTCAGTTTTGGGCCCCTCACCCCAAAAAGGCCATTGAATGCCTCGAGCGTGTCCAGAGAAGGGCAACGGAGCTGGTGCAGGGTCTGGAGCACAGGTCTGCTGGGGAGCGGCTGAGGGAACTGGGGGGGTTCCGTCTGGAGAAGAGGAGGCTGAGGGGAGACCTCCTGGCCCTCTTCAGCTCCCTGCCAGGAGGGTGCAGAGAGGGGGGATGAGTCTCTGGAGCCAAGGACCCAGCGCCAGGCCCAGAGGGAATGGCCTCAAGCTGCCCAGGGCAGGGTCAGGCTGGCTCTGAGGAAGGATTTCTTTGCAGAAGGGGCTGTTGGGCGTTGGAATGGGCTGCCCAGGGCAGGGGGGGAGTCCTCATCCCTGGAGGGGTTGAAGAGTCGGGCTGACCCAGCGCTGAGGGATCTGGTGGAGTTGGGAATGGTCAGTGTTAGGTCAATGGTTGGACTGGAGGAGCTTCAAGGGCTTTTCCAACCTACACGATTCTGTGATTCTGTGGGATAGATGGACTCTGCCAGGGTGGATGGCTGTGCCAGCCTCACCTCCAAGGTGAGACCATCCATGATGAAGGGCTGTGCCATGCCTGCTTCACCTCCAAGCAGAAGAAGGAGCATGGCGGGGGTGGCTGCTTCCCCAAATCATCCAAAGGGTGAAGGCTGCCCCATCCCTGGGCAGATCTGCCTGCTGCTGCCCAGCAAGCCAGGGATGAGGTTTCTTTGTCTGGCCAAGAGACCACCATTATGCTGGCTGCTTCTTCTCTGCAAAGGAGATGTCCTTCTCTCCCCAGGCTACGTCTGGCTGGACCTACAGGTGCCATCAGAAAGGATCCCAGTGAGGAGTGGAGAGTTTCCAGAGGAGTGGAGAGCTTCCAGAAGAGTGGAGAGCTTCCAGAGCCCCTCATGCAGCCACACATTGACTGGTTGGACTCGCTCCTTGGTTGTGCCATCTCACCTCATATCTCCCTACATCCAGCTCCACCGACTCCCTCCAAGGGCAACTGGAGATGTGGGATGGCCTCCCGCATCCCTGCAGTGCCCCTTCCCTCCTCTTCCCCACAGCCCCGCAGGCGTTTCTCACCCACAACCCCACAGCATTCCCGCTCCCCTCCAACATCACCTTCCTTACGCCTGCCCATAACCTCTCCTTCTCCCCTCGCTCCTTGTACACAAGCACAAGGCCTCTCCCTCTTGTCACAGTGGTGCTCACCCTGCTCCAGCTCCCTTTCCCTCCTGCCCAGTCCCACGGGAAGCTCGTGCCCAGCCTCTGCCCACACCAGGACAGCCTGCTTTTCCACGAGCCTTTCTTGGGCATCTCCGCTCAGCCAGGCTCCAGCTCCCCCAACCATTGCTCTTCCCCCTGCGCTTGCCGCCCCCCCCAACCCCCAATCATTTTTTGCTGTGTCTGTGCTCTCCCCGGTGCTTTATCCACAGTTTTACCTGTTGTACAGCTCCACGCTGGAAGGGGAATGGCAAAAAAAACAAAGCCTCAGTGGTGCTGGTCAGCTGCTTGCTCCACTTTGCATGACCCCCGGGATCATCTGCCGGCTCCTACCACCACTCCTCATTTTTTAATCTCATCGAGTGAGCTGAGAATTAATTATTTAGCATCTCCCCGAAAGCATCGGGAATGTCTAAAACACGCTGAGTTGCAGCTTTAGCTCCTACCTGCCCCGGGGAGATCGCCAGCTGCATCCCTAACGCACGGCACTCTTAATATTGTATGTTGATTAATTGCTTCATTTCCTCTCTCCCGAGGAGCTGTGAGTTTTGGCTCACCGCCACGCTCGGTCCCAGGGCAGGGTGATGGCAACTGGGGGGGGCTGCTGCTGATTTACACTGGCAGGAGCCAGGCCAGCATCATCAAAGCTGCTGGATGGAAACAAGGAGCTGGGGGGGGGTGTGGGGTGTGAGGGGGTGATAACCCTGGGGTGTTTTGGCTGCACAAGCCTAAATTCCACTAACATCCTGGGCAGCTCCATCGAAAAGAGGCTGGAGGTGCCAGGAGCACGCTGTTGGTGGCCCGGGGCACCCACACTTTGTGGGGGGACTTGGGGATGGGGATGGAGAAGAGCCTGTGAGCAGGGTGCAGCCCAGGCACCTCCGCTAAACATCCCGGGGTGTCCCACCTGCACCCGAGCGTGTCTGGGATGGCAGCACCCCACAGCGTCCCCGCTCCAGCGGACGTGTTGGCACCCCTGGCTTGGCAAAGCTGGGGAGGGCAGGGAGGGGGGGGACCAGGCACCCACCACCCACCCTAGGTGATGCTCAGATGGGACCCAGGGGGAGCAGAGCCCAAACCCGCTGTGTGTGTCAGGAGATTGCAGGCACCTGCCAGAGGCTTAACTTTTTTTTTAAAAAAAAAAGTTTTATTTCAAGATCTTCCTTTTTTTTTTTTTTTTTTCCCCCTCGTTGTTTTTACTTATACTTCAAAAAAAGTGGGGTAAAGTACAAAAAAAGTCAGTTGCGGAACGGCAAAGGTTTAGAAATCACAGCGCTGAACTAACCCAAGCGAGAGACACGGAGCACAAACCAAACACCCCCACGACACGACGCGGCCAAAGACCATTTACAGCCTTTGGCTTTGTATTATTATTAATTAATTTTTGTTTTCTTCTGTACAAAAACACACCAAAGCATGCCACGGAGCGGAGGAAAAAAAAGAAGAGATACCAGATGGGGAGGAGACCGGAGATTTGTAGAGCAGGGGACACGGGAGGGCTGGCTCCCGCTCTCGCCGCCTCCTCCTCCTCCTCCTCCCCTTCTCACGTCAGGTTGTTCTGCAGACAGTTGAGCTCGGCGCCGTCCTGTTCCCCTTTGCCGCCGTCGTGCTTGGGCGACGTTGAGTTGTGGATGTTAAACGGCTCCTCATCCTTCAGGCAGGATTTGAGGGAATCCTGCAGCTTGTGGGGAGCGCTGGGGTCATCCTGCCAGGAGAGATGTTGGGGGTCAGGAGATCACCGTGCTGTGGGGGACACTGTGGCATTTGGGGGGGGTGACCCACAGCGGGGACTACCGGGTGATGTCCCCGCCGGTGACCTGGCATCCTGAGCCAGGCAGGGCTGCCCAAAGCTGAATCCAAATGTGACGTGACCCCTCAAGCGCACATTTCGGCGTGGGGGGAGCGTGGAGCTCACAGCATGGGGGGAGAAAGTCTGACCTGCCTGCAGTGACTCGCTGCCACTCCCCTCCGTGAGTTCCCAGCACCCAAAGCTGCTCGCCAACAGCACCCAAGATCCACGCTGGCCACGGAAGCCACCCCACTCATCACCCCCCCCCCCCCCCCCCCCCCCCCCCCCCCCCCCCCCCCCCCCCCC
>NW_020799095.1:3191929-3196130 GCF_003259725.1 Athene cunicularia
CCACCCCCACCATCCCCTGTCCACCCCCTCCCCATTTCTCTTCCCATTTCCAGTCCCCACGACAATTAGTAACTCCTCGGCGCTTGGCAGGAGGCCCGAGGGGTTGGATTTATTGCAGTTCGTTAGCATACAGCTGACCCCGCCGTGCCGATTCGTGGATGCCTCTTCCCAAGGTCCCCCCCAATGGCTGCCTGGAGCATCCTCCCATGGGGATGGGCTGCACCCCGAATTTCTCTCGCATCCGTGGGGAGCGTGGCGTGGCCGAGCTCTGGCTGCATCGGGTCACGTCTCTGCTGGCATCGCCGTTGGTGCTGGTGGGGCAGGATGAGCCCTGGCGTGGGGGCTGTGAGGGCGGGATGGGCCGTGGCGCTGAGGCATCCACCGGCATAGTAGCGTGGTCCCGGTGCCACGCAGGATGCAGCAGAGGGATGGAGATCCCCGAGGGCCAGTGGCACACACCTCGGGCGAGGATGGGAAACCTCCATCTTCTGGGCAGCGACTCTATGAGCTGCCCCCGGCCAGGCCGGGACTGGTGTTAGCATTCCACTGCAAACCCCACAGGACAGGCACTGCTGCCGGGGCACTGAGCTCTATCACCCAGCGGAAGGGCCACACGATGTGTCCCCAAAAACCCCTTTCCCAGGGGTGCTGACCCTGCTGTCCCTTCCGCATCTTCGCTGCGCTGTGTCCTGGGCACCACGGGCCGCTGTAGGACCGAGCCCTTGGCATCCCGGAGGGGGCCTGGATGGCTCAGACCCCAGCGAGGTGCCAGGGAGAGGCACTGAATTAATCCCAAGGTTCATCCTCCCCACAGCGGGGAGCGAGCTGTGGCCAGGAGCCTCCTGCCAGGGTGGGCCGAGCAGCAGCAGACACTACGGCTGCTAAAGGCGGTTGAAAACCAGGAAAAAAAATCAGCTCGGGGCTACGACAAAGGCTAGAGGGACCCACGCTCCTCCTGCGGCTCGCGCTCGGCAAAGCCCTTCGCTTCTCTCTGTTTCGGTTCGAAAGACACGAGGTTGGAAGAGCAGCCCTGGGGCGACACGAGCAGCTGCACCCTGACCACGCCAGCAGCATCCCGGAGCATTTTGTCCTCCAGCATCACCTGCCGCTGCCGGCCGACGGTCCTGCCCCAGTGCCGCCACAGCCCGGGAGCATCGTCTGCCAGAACCACATGGCACTGTCCCCTCCCTGAAAATGCCACCACAGCCGCCCCTGCCACCCGCACACGGAGCCAAAGCCACCAGAGAACTCTGGGTGGTGCCACGCGGGGACAGGGCAGGGGTGACAACAACCCCCTGCCTGGCCTGGGTCCGGTCTGGGTAGTCGCAGCACAGCGGGACCCGATGGCGAGGGGACAGAGCGGTGGCCGTGGCGGGATGGGGACAGGCAGTGCCAGGACCACGGGTAGGGGGGGGACAGATGAGATGTCACCGGACAGAGGGACAAGGGTAGGACAGCAAGCAGGATGGGGCGGGGGGGGGGACACAGTGCCACGAAGCCTCCTTACATTTGGGTGGGAGCCCTCGGCGATGGTGGAGAGGGAGAAGTTGTCGTTGTGCAGCTCGGACGGGGTGCGGTATCTGCCGGGGGGAGAGGAGACCATGGCAGTGAGACTCGGGGTGCCACTGAGCACCCCCAGCCACATTTTGGGGTGAAATCAGTCTTGTCGGGGGGTTAAATGCCCACAGCACTGGAGGTCTAGGGGCTAAATATCCCCAGGGATGGAGATCTGGGGCTAAATACTCCCAGATGTGGGGGCTTAGGGTCTAAATGTCCTCAGCTCTGGCATTTTGGGGGGGCTAAATGCCCCCAGATATAGGGTTTGGGGTGCTAAACATCCCCAGAGATGGAGATATGGAGGCTAAATGCCCCCAGCTCTGGCATTCTGGGGGGCTAAACATCCCCAGGGATGGAGGTTTGTGGCTAAATACCCCCAGATCTGGCATTTTTGGGGGCTAAATGCCCCCCGATATAGGGTTTGGAGGGGTACACATCCCCAGGGACAGAGATATGGGGGCTAAATGCCCCCAGCTCTGGGGATTTGGGGCTAAAGACCCCCCAGATGTGGGAAGGTGCAGGCAGGTGCAGGCAGGGGAGTGGTGAGGGCAGCTGAGGGCAGGCAGGAGCTGCAGGCTCCCAGGGCCTGAGAGGGAGACCCATGGGCTGGCAGGCAGCTCCACTGCTAATTAGACTTGGCAATTCCAAACACTAATTAACAGCTCGTTAGGGACCCAGGCTGAGAGGGCTTTCTCCTCTTGGGCTCCAGGGAAAGTGGGCAGCAATTGCTGGGGTGGGGGGCGTGACCCCAACCTTTGCCCTGTCTTCTCCCCCCCGAGCCCTGTCCTCAGGGACACACTGGGGATGATCTCTGGTGGCCCCTGAGCAGCATGGCGAGCCCAGTGAGTGGTCCCAGCTCCCAGCGCAGCCGATTAACTGGTGCCAGTCAGGAGAAGCTTTTAAAGGATTAACGGTGGAGCAGGAGCCAAAAGCCACGTCCCCGCCGGCCACCCGCCTCCGGGAGCTTTCCCACCCACTGTCACCTTGTCCCCATTGGCGTAGGGGGTCCCGATGACACTGTGAGGGGGGGACGGCACCACATCCAGCCCTGGGGGGTGCTGCTGGCAGGAGCTGAGACCACCCAAATCTTTGGTGGCTCTCGGGGTGCCACCCTGCAGCAGTTTGAGGGGTGCCAGCCCCGTCCCCATGGCACTCACTTGGTCTTGCGCAGTTTGCTGTTCTCCGTCTTGAGCAGGTAGAGCTTCTTGGCGAAGAAGACAGTGAGCATGAAGAGCAGCAGCACCACGAGGGCGGCTGAGCCCACGGCCACACACATCACCTGGAAGTCGGTGACGATGGCCTCGCAGCGCGTGCCCTTGTGCCACGTGTAGTCCTGTGTGTTGCACCTGCAAGGGAACGCGGTTAGGGACCCCCCCACCCCAAAAACCATCCCCACAGGGGCATCTCTCATCAGAGAGATTACAGGGGATGAGGTTAATGGGTCCCCAAGGGCCGCCCTGAGAGGAGTGACTCCCCCCCAAACACTGTGACCAAGCGCAATGGGTGACACTAGGAGTGGGGTTGGGGGTCCCCCTGTTGATGCTCACCCCCTGTGCCCCACATTCCCAGCCCCACGCAGTCCCGGTGGCGGTGGGGAGCGGGGTGGCTGGTGGGGTGAGGGACAGCCCTGTCACACCACACCCCCGTCCGTGTCCCCTGCTCTACAAATCTCCGGTCTCCTCCCCATCTGGTATCTCTTCTTTTTTTTCCTCCGCTCCGTGGCATGCTTTGGTGTGTTTTTGTACAGAAGAAAACAAAAATTAATTAATAATAATACAAAGCCAAAGGCTGTAAATGGTCTTTGGCCGCGTCGTGTCGTGGGGGTGTTTGGTTTGTGCTCCGTGTCTCTCGCTTGGGTTAGTTCAGCGCTGTGATTTCTAAACCTTTGCCGTTCCGCAACTGACTTTTTTTGTACTTTACCCCACTTTTTTTGAAGTATAAGTAAAAACAACGAGGGGGAAAAAAAAAAAAAAAAAAAGGAAGATCTTGAAATAAAACTTTTTTTTTTAAAAAAAAAGTTAAGCCTCTGGCAGGTGCCTGCAATCTCCTGACACACACAGCGGGTTTGGGCTCTGCTCCCCCTGGGTCCCATCTGAGCATCACCTAGGGTGGGTGGTGGGTGCCTGGTCCCCCCCCTCCCTGCCCTCCCCAGCTTTGCCAAGCCAGGGGTGCCAACACGTCCGCTGGAGCGGGGACGCTGTGGGGTGCTGCCATCCCAGACACGCTCGGGTGCAGGTGGGACACCCCGGGATGTTTAGCGGAGGTGCCTGGGCTGCACCCTGCTCACAGGCTCTTCTCCATCCCCATCCCCAAGTCCCCCCACAAAGTGTGGGTGCCCCGGGCCACCAACAGCGTGCTCCTGGCACCTCCAGCCTCTTTTCGATGGAGCTGCCCAGGATGTTAGTGGAATTTAGGCTTGTGCAGCCAAAACACCCCAGGGTTATCACCCCCTCACACCCCACACCCCCCCCCAGCTCCTTGTTTCCATCCAGCAGCTTTGATGATGCTGGCCTGGCTCCTGCCAGTGTAAATCAGCAGCAGCCCCCCCCAGTTGCCATCACCCTGCCCTGGGACCGAGCGTGGCGGTGAGCCAAAACTCACAGCTCCTCGGGAGAGAGGAAATGAAGCAATTAATCAACATACA